>NC_064303.1:81183758-81290474 GCF_023373825.1 Bactrocera dorsalis | reverse complement strand
AGAAAAAGGCACTTGTAGCGCTCGAGGAGTATAGATAGTGTGGGTGCTGCTGTCGCTGCCAGCTAGCCGAAGAAGTGAGTGTCCATGGGCCCAAGTGCCGGCATTACTGGCATAACGAGTATGCAACGAGTTATCGCGAGACACTACACTGGGCATGCCAGGGGCATGAATAGAGCGTTCACATACATTCACGCTTCAGTGCGGGAAGATGGGCAAAGCGCGCCGTATTTGTGCAAAACAAAGAGCCAAAGGGACAACAGAAGCGTTTAACTGCTATGTGAGAAGTGGCAGTGTTGCTTTGTTAGCTAGAGTTAGAGCAGAGAGTGTTTGTCAAAAGGCCATCGGCAAGAAAGGATAAAGCACCCGAAACGGGCACATACTACCTATTTCAGAGGAAATGGTCCGATTTCTTAAATAGTTTGCATGCATACATATATGTATATTTGAACATAGTATAAAAGATGGCTGTACGCACGAACAAACGAAGATTCATTAGCGAATATCAATTTCAGCTGCTGTGACAATTTAAAACTGGCGCTAAATTTATAAAAAAAAGCACACAAAGCGACATGTGTCCGAGGTATTTACAGTTATTTAGGGACATTCATTGACTGCAACTATAAAAGCAATTTCGGTTTTCGGCTTGTTTGCAAAATCGGAGCAGTGGCTTTTGGATAACAAAAAACAAAAACGAAAGAAGCAAAAACAAACGCGCAAAACACTTTCATCTAAGCAAAAAGCGAAACATTGCTTGTCTAAAATGCCCACAGCGCTTCGTAGTGAAATTGCCGAAAATCCGTTGCTTTTGGCTGCAGTTGGTTGACAAAAAAGTTGTTGAAAATCAATTTGTGGCGTTTGTAGTGAACAGCTAGATAAACAAGCAGCGCAGCGCTTTTAGGGCTACAAATGGGTAAATGGAAATACATAAGCGAAATGGCAAAAAGTATTTACAGCATAGGGCAATGATTAAGCCAAAGTTTTTGCAATCGATGTAGTTTAAGCTTTATATGTAAAAATTTATAGCCATTTGTCCTTCTGCGTATAAGCGATTCTGCAAAAATTCGAAATTCCAACTAACATAGGACTAAATTTTACTAAATGAACTATGCGTTGGGTTTATGAACTCGCTTGCAATAAGGCAAGTCATTCATGTGTTCCGAACATACTGGTATGTTAGTACAGCAATGATTGTTGACGTCCAGATATTGATAAACCTGTTATCTTTTTTTTCTTGATCACAACATGTCACTATGTGTCAATGTGTAAGACATAGAATTCAAATTGTCAAAAATCCGCAATATATGCCTTATAATATCATTAGTTTCAATATGTGAGTTATCTAAATAAAATAAAAAATTGAAAGAGCGTGTTTTTTTAATAACTGTGTATTCTTGTGCTTTGAATGGGAAAAATCAGGTGAAAACTGCAAATATATACTGCATATAATGGTAATGGTATGTGAGTTACCTTACTGAAACTCAGAGAGCATTGAATATGTCGGCCAGTGTATGAGCTGCATACAGGGGCGGATCCACGGAGGGGTTGGTAGGGGTGTTGTTGAACTGCGGAGAGTCTTTCGCTGACTGGAAGTAAAATATGGCTAAAGAACTACTTTAGTCTATAAGCTATAAAATAAGCTATTTGATTGTAATCCGTTCGCGATTTGGAATAAATGCTGAATTCTTTCGCAACAATTTTAATATTAAGTTTGGCCAACATTTCAAGGTTTAGCAAAGCTTGATTCAACTATCTTTACAGTTTTAGGATCAGTAATTTAGACAACTATAATCTAATTCTTTTCATATATATAGTATATTGTTTTTCTGGTTTTTGAAAGTAATTGACAAATATCGCGAAAAAAGTTTGCCCACAAAAGTGAAATTAATGAAAATAAATGAAAATAAAGCCTAGGGCAACCGCCTGAAACTATGCACTATTGTTTTTAAAGAACGTCTTGTAAAGTTATACTCTTTTCATGTTGATTTCATTGCCCAGGGAGAAAGAAATATAATTGAAAAAAGTGAATGAAGATTTCATGTGAAATTGGATAGAAAGGTAAATAATGCGCCGTAAGAAAATACATAATTCGAAGAGGCAAATGAAATTGAAATTTAGGCAAGTGAACAAAATATGAAACCACATACATACCCATTGGAAAAGTACCTACCTATTTACCTACGATGTCTGACTTTATACGCAATGCGCCCAAGGTATTCAATTACTGACAAGAATTTATGCGGATGTGTGAGACTCACCACACAAAAACCCTCCATGCCAAATATGAAAAAGTTTTTCCTCTGCTGGTAGCAAATTAATGTGATGTTCAAAGTGCTCATGAATTCAAGGAAGTAAAATACATATGTATATCTGTGGTATGAATACATGAATGTTGTGAGTGTGTGTACACACTAAACGACAAGTAGCAGAATTGCATCTCGTATTGAATTTTCAATTTTATACCACTTTGCATAAGCAATAAAGACATATTGTCAACGTTCTGTTTTTCCACGAAGGACGTTAATGAGATTATTTAGAACGATTTTTATAGCCTTGCAACAGGTTGATACAGAGTATAACAGATTTGCTCACCCAACGGTTGTATCTATCACTTAACTCAGCGAGATAGATTGGGTTATATACATATATACTAGAGGACTCGTCAACGTTTTACTGTGGATGATACATAGCTGGTACTATTAATACCATCTTTATAATTTCTAGTCAGCCCCTATCTTTAAAAGATACGTATACGAATTTGGCAACTGAGGAACGATTAGTTAATGAGATATAGCATTTTGAGTGTCGCCTCTTGTGTTAGTTTACTAAAAATGAATCAAAAAACATTGCGTGTTAATAAAACATTGATTTTTGAGAGAAAAATACTGATGAATTTAGGCTCTGCATAAGGTAAATCAATCTTTGTAAAGAGATTTGCTAAGTAGGAAAGAAGCGAAATGAGTACCACTGCCAATGAAGGCAGCGAACGCCCTAAAGAGGCGAAAGATGTGTGCAAAGTGGGTGCCGCGAAAGATCATAATTCAACAAAAACAACGAATTAGGGATTCTCAGAAGTGTTTGAGTGCTCTTTAATCGTAATAAAACCGAATTTTTGTGTCGGTGTTTTTTTTTATTGAAACGTAACGAGATGTGGTTTTACATTTCAGCGCATCCCCATAGTTGAATTCCGTATGTCCAAAAGGGCTTTAACGTTTGAGTGTAGACTAAAATTGTATTTGATGTTGTTAGGGATGATTTCTTGCCAATTAACCAATTTATTTTGTATTTTAGTTTTAATTCTGCAACTTTTCTTTGTATATGCTCCTTCTACTTTAACTTTGCATCCAGCGTCAAACCAAGATATTTCGCCGAGGTGGAGTACAGAGGGAGGATGGAGTCATGTGTAGAAGTTCACGCAAGTGAGGGACGTTCTCTGAGCGCCATTCACTTGGGAGTGCCCGGAAACGATTATTTTACATATGTATGGCTCAAGCAGCTCACGACTTCGGGTCTAAAATCAAGTATCCTCTGGGTAACCAAACAAAATCCGTTTAAAGGCGAGCTAAAGTAAGAAGGCGAATCATCCCAGGGTTGTGCGCTGGCTTTGGGAACCGTCACGTAAAAAAACACCCCCAATGAAAAAGCAAACACAGCCTCGGATGAGAGACCCCCCTTTTGATGACGACCATGGCAAACGAAATAAGAACTAAGGGCATGCACCAGGAATGTCAGGTGCCTTAATTGAGAAGGTGCCGCTGCCCAGCTGGTAGATGTTCTCGTAGAGATAAAGGCTGACATCGTCACCGTCCAAGAAATGCGATGGACGGGACAAGGACTGAGACGACCAGGTCCTTGTGACATTTACTACAGTGGCCATATAAAGGAGCGTAAATTCGGTGTGGGATTCGTGGTGAGAAAGAGCCTCCGTCGCCGAGTACTGTCACTCACGCCGGTGGACAACGTCTAGCCACAATCCGCATCAAAGCGAAGTTCTTCAGCATATCACTGATTTGCGTCCACGCCCCGACGGAAGAGAAAGACGATGAGACCACAGATGCCTTCTATGAGTGTCTGGAGCGCACCTATGAGAGCTGCCCCCGTCACGATGTCAAAATCATGCCTAGCGACTTTAACGCCAGTCTGGACAAGAAGGTATCTTTGATATAACAGTCGGTAAATTCAGCTTCCACGAGGAAACATCCCTAAATAGGTTGAGGCTGATCGATTTCGCCTGGGCCCGAAATATGGTTATCTGCTTATGCTAGATTCCAGCATAAGAAGATACATCAAGCTACCTGGCTGTCTCCGGATCGAAAAACCACCAACCAGATCGATCACGTTGTGATAGACGGAAGACACGTATCCAGTGTTTTAGATGTGCGTGCCCTCCGAAGTCCTAACATCGACTCGGACCACTATATTGTTGCAGCCAAAATTCGCACCCGCCTCAGTGCAGCAAAAAACACACGCCAACAAATACAAGGAAGGTTCGACGTCGAGAAGCTGCCATCACAACAGATAGCAGAACGATTTTCCACTCGGCTTGCACTCCTGTTCTCTGAGAGCACTCGTCAACAACTCGGTATAAGGGAACTGTGGGACGGCATTTCAAACTCCTTACGTACAGCTGCAACGGAAACCATTGGTTTTCGGAAAGTGAAAAAAACAACAGCTGGTACGACGATGAGTGTCGTGTAGCTGAGGAGATAAAACAGACCGCCTACCTCGCAAAGTTAAGATCGACCACAACACGTGCGGGATGGGATAGATACCGATAGTTGAAGAGGGATGCGAGACTCATTTGCAGACAAAAAAGTAAGAGACCGAAATGTGTGAGTATGAAGACCTTGACAAACTGGCCGACTGTAGTAATGCTCGAAAATTCAACGAAAAGATGCGGCGGCTTACAGAAGGTTTCAAGACCGGAGCATACTCCTGTAGAACCCCCAAAGGTGATCTAGCCACCGATGCTAAGAGCATACTTAGATTATGGAGGGAACACTTCTCCAGCCTGCTGAATGGCAGTGAACACATAACACCAGGAGAAGGCGAACCTGATTCCCCAATCGATGAAAGCATGCCCGTCTATTGGAATTTAAATGTGCTCTGCCCAATCCATAAAAAGGGAGACCCCACTATCTGCGCCAACTGCAGTGGGATAAGCCTCCTCAATATCGCGTACAAGGTTCTATCGAGCGTATTGTGTGAAAGATTAAAGCCCACCGTCAACAAACTGATTGGACCTTATCAGTGTGGCTTCAAGCCTGGTAAATCAACAACCGACCAGATATTCACCATGCGCCAAATTTTGGAAAAGACCCGTGAAAGGAGAACACTCACCACCTATTCGTCGATTTCAAAGCTGCTTTCTACAGCACGAAAAGGAGCTGCTGTTACGCCGCTATGCCTGAATTTGGTATCCCGCAAAACTAATACGGCAGCGCAAACTGACGTTGAGCAACACCAAAAGCTCAGTCACGATCGGGAAGGACCTCTCCGAGCCGTTCGATACCAAACGAGGTTTCAGACAAGGCGACTCCCTATCGTGCGACTTTTTCAATCTGCTGCTGGAGAAAACTATTAGAGCTGCAGAACTGAATCGAGCAGGTACAATCTTTTATAAGAGTGTACAGCTGCTGGCGTATGCCGATGATAATAGATATCATCGGTCTCAAACACCCGCGCCGTTAGTTCTGATTTCTCCAGACTGGATAAGGAAGCGAAACAAATGGGTCTGGCAATGAACGAGGGCAAGACGAAATATCTCCTGTTATCAAACAAACAGTCGTCGTATTTGCGACTTGGTACCCACGTCACTGTTGACAGTCATAACTTTGAAGTTGTAGATAATTTCGTCTATCTTGGAACCAGCCTAAACACCCCCAACCATGTCAGTCTGGAAATCCAACGCAGAAGTACTCTTGCAAACAAGTGCTATTTTGGACTGAGTAGGCAATTGTAAAGTAAATTCCTCTCTCGACGAACAAAATCCAAACTCTATAAGTCGCTCATAACTCCCGACCTGCTATATGGTGCAGAGGCTAGGACGATGACAACAACTGATGAGTCGACGTTACGAGTTTTCAAGATAAAAGTTCTGCGACAGATTTATGGTCCTTTGCGCGTTGGCCACGGCGAATACCCCTGTCGATGGAACAATGAGTTGTACGAGATATACGACGACATTTACATAGTTCAACGAATTAAGAGACAGCGGGTACGCTGGCTAGGTCATGCTGTTCGTATGGATGAAAACACTCCGGCTCTGAAAGTATTCGACGCAGTACCCGCCGCGGGAAGCAGAGGAAGAGAAAGACCTCCACTCCGTTGGAAGGACCAAGTGGAGAAGGACCTGGCCTCGCTTGGAATATCCAATTGGCGCCACGTAGCGAAGAGAAGAAACGATTGGCGCGCTGTTGTTGACTCGGCTATAGTAAAGAAGAAGAAGAGGAGTACAGAATTACATGCATGCAGGTATCATCTGCAAATGTGGCGATTGTGCTGTTTGGCGGAGTAGGCATATCGCTAGTAAACAAAATGTATAAGAGTGATCCCAGGACACTTCCTTGGGGTACACCTGGTTTTATTGGCTGTCACATGGTATATGATTGTCACTGCTTGATTCTGAAGTAGCGGTTGCTCAGGTAAGAGACAAGTAGTTCAGTTAGATGCTGTGGAAAGAGAAGTTTTAATTTATGAAGTAAGCCATGGAGTCGTACTCTATCCAATGCCAGAAAACAGTTGTGCAAATTTGCTCTTTTTTTCCATCGCATCCTCTCTTATATATGTTATTCGATGAACTTGGTTTAAGGTCCTTTTCTTCAACTAAGAACTCTTCAACTAACTAACTAAGTCTTCTTATAATTACAACTTCAAGTACGAGGTTTGACAATTAAGTAATGAGACTGAATTTATTGCCGCACTTGTGGTGAACCTTTGACCTCGAAATTCCCTTTCTCTTTTCTCGGCATCCCTCCCCTCTCCATTGATATATGCACCATCGCTCTAGCTTGTTTAGTTCGCCTGCTGCGTCAAGTTGAGTAGACGTAGACGAAATCAAGAGCAATGCGTCGCGATAAAATTTAGCTCCAGATTGGGCGAAACAGCTTCAGAAACGTACGCTAAAATTGTAAGAGTGTATGGTATTACCAATATCGACCCGGAAACCAAACGCCAAAGCTCACAATGGTTGTCTCCGCGAGCTCCCCGCCTGAAAAGAGCTCACATGAGCAAGTCGAAGGTGAAAACAATAATTATTGCCTTTTTTGATAGCCGTGGAATCGTCCATAAAGAATTCGTTCCACCGGGCAAAACTGTGAATAAAAGTCTACTATTGACAAGTACTCGAAAGAATGCGAAAGGGAGTCAACAGGGTGCGCCCAGACATCGCTCGTAACTGGATCCTTTGTCACGACAACGCGCCGTGCCACACCGACCTCAGCGTGTCCCAGTATTTGACCTCAAAAGGGATCGCCGTGTTGCAACAACCGCCTTATTCGCCTGACATGTCACACTGTGACTTTTTTTGTTTCCTAAAACAAAATCAGTGGTCAAAGGAGCCCATTTTTAGTCGATTACGGACATCCAGGCGGCCGTGACGAGGGTACTCGTGGACATCCCAGTCGAAGCGTTCCAGAAATGTTACGAAGCATGAAAAACGCGCTGGAATCGCTGTATAGCTGCCTAAGGGGACTACTTTGAAGGAGATGTAGAATAATTTTCAAATATAAGGTTTTTATGGAATCACTCTCATTACTTAATTGTAATACCTCGTAGTTTGGACAAAATAGGCAACAGTGAGATTGGACGATATGATAATGCTCTTTTCCCGGGTTTTTGTACCATAATGATTTTTTATTACATCAGCAGTCAAAAAGTCGATGCCGGGAGCTTTTTTTTGGCTTAAATGTAGTTTTAATGATATTTTCCACTTCTTTAATTGATGCTCATTGGATTTCTCCTACGTATTGCGATCCCTCCAGCTGCGGTAAGGTTCCATGGAACACAAACGGACTAAACATTTTAGTTAGGGTCTCTGAAAAAACTTCCGCTTTTCTTCGTCGCTTTTGGCCCAGAATCCGTTTGGCTTTCTGAGGGATGTATTAGACAATATTGATTTCCTAGCATTTTTTACAGCTTTCCAAGGGGAATAATCGGAATGTTTGCTTGGCGTTAAATTTTCAATATAATGAGAAATATTTTGATTCGTGAATAACTTTATTTTGGTACTGAAAACCTTGCTTGAATTGTTCAATTCTGTTTTGTATTGAGGAAAACGCGTGATTTGCCATTTTTTACGTAATTTTCTCTGTTTCTTTATGAGATATAAAATGTCTGATGGATATTTAGTATTAAAGTTTTTTTGTTTAGGAACAGGAGTACTTTTCCAACCGATCCCTGAATAGCTTTCGTAAATGTACGAACTTCATCTTCCAACATATCTGGAGTTGTTATATTTACTTCAAATCAATATTTTTGTCGAGCATAACTTTGAAATACTCCCAATCCGTATGTCTATTATAGTAGGGGAGCCCGGAGTGCTAAATTTGCAGTTAAGTACTAGAGCGTCATGGAGACTTACTAGATTGTCAAGATAACGTTTAAAAAAAAGAAAGTCTAGGTGAAGTTTTCCATTTTAGTGAGGAGAAGAGCGGGTAATTATTTTCAAAACTGTAAAAAAACAGTCACATAAAAATACTCAAGCGCGTCAGTCATTTATGGTATATACGCGCATTGTATTTCTGATAGTCGATATATATTAATCTGACAATCAATTCAAGGTTGAAGGCCGTAATGAGAGGTTAAAAAAAAATAAAAATAAATTACTCGAGCGCGTCAGATTTTCTAAGCGAATGTTAATGAACCTCTAAAAAGTGTACCATTTCAATTTCTGACAATATCGAAGTGGACAGAAGTCATTTATTGATTTTAAAACTTGTAAAAAAAAAGGTGACCTTGAGATACTCGAGCACGTCAGACTTTTTTGCAGGGGGATGAACTTGATGACAGAGTTTTGTAGTTTTTGAATCTAACAAAAGTCTCATTTGTAAAATGAGTTTCTGATATAAGACAATTATCAATTTTTTCAATTTGGAGTAATTTCTCTAGTTCTTTACTACGTTTGAGCAAGCCATTTGCATTCCAGGTCATAATTTTCATAGGTTTCATTTTTGATCGGAAGTTATACAGAATAAAAAATTATGTTTTGAGAAGCTCTGTGGGGAAGCACACATTTACCCTTGGGGAACTGCTCACAAAATCTGTATGTCGAGATATAAAAATAAGCAGCAGCAACCAAAGATGCCTATTTTATGGGAAATGTCTTTGAGACATTATACCCGTAACCCGACCGGATCCAATACCAAGCGAATAAATAAAGCTGCAGAGTCGCCCTTGTTAATCACGGAAGAAGAACTTGAGCGCCTGAATTGGATAGCAAACCGAGCTCTGAAGGAAGCTATAAGCTTAAAACCTCAACTATTCGCTAAAATGTGCAACGCTTGTATAAAGGAAGAGGTATTCCCAGACTCGTGGAAAGTATAGCGTTGGGTTCTGCTCCCAAAACCAAATAAATCACCTAAAGAACCTTCATCGTACCGACCTCTGTGGCGATAATCAAAGCCCTAGAAAAAACGGGCCCCTGAATACCTCATAAACATTATAACGAGTTATTTATTTTTGCACCAAGCAATAGACGTGAAACTAGTAGCGTATGCGGATGTTCTCATGGTTGTAGCAGTGGCCAGACAATTAGCCGACCTAAGAGCTAAATGTAATAAGTGCTTAAATGGTCTACGCCAAGGGTCCTCTTCTGTGAGTCTAAAACTGGCGGAAGACAAAACAGAAGTTTTACTTATAAGCATCAGAAATATAGAAGAACGATTAGAGCTTACCATAGGGGAGTGCGAGATTACTTCACAACCCCAGGTGAAGTATCTGGGAGTAATATTGGATTCCAAATTAAAATTTAAGGAACACCTAGTGTATTGGAGTATTTTTCCGGTAAAGCAAACAAAATTTATAATGCCCTATCGAAAATGATGATCAATAGAAGCTGTATGCGATCCAGCCGGTGAATCTTAATAACGAAAGCAATGAGTAATACTGTATGCGGCACCAGTATGAATACAGGCAGTGGATATAAAAGCTATGCTAAATAAATAATTGCAGACTTTGTACAATTTGGGTAATAAGTGCTTTCCGGACTATATCAACCGACGCAGCTGAAGTATTAGGCCGTATTCCGCCCATTGACTTCCAGGGAGATGAACTCTAACGTTTACATCAGCTATCAGCGCCTAAAACATTATGGGAATGAAGAGAGAAACAAGAGTAGAAAAATGTGACAGGAGCACTGGAATTCCTCATCCAAAGGGCGCTGCACCCATCAACTTATACCGGACATTCACTCGTGGATATACAGACCACATAGGGATCTAGATTTTCGTCTGACCAAATAATTAGTGGACATGGGTGATTTAGAAGCTACCTTTTCAGATTCCACAATGACATTAGCCCCAATTGGAAAGCTGTCACCGAACTAGACTTTTTCAACAGACTAGGGGTCCGTCAGTTCGCGCAATAGAGGAGACTTAGATGTCTTATCCCTCCCACGCTAACTAATACTTAGCCGGTGGAGAGTCTTTAGTTGGGAGTTGGTTAGGTTTAGCGAATTCCGCACTCCCGCTTTCGATGCCTCCCCCTACTATAAAAAAATAAAACAAAAAAAACAAGTAAGGAAGGGCTAAGTTCGGGTGTCACCGAACATTTTATACTCTCGCATGATAAAGTGATAATCGAGATTTCATTATCCGTCATTTACATATTTTTTTAAACGTGGTACCTCAGCTCAAATACCGTATTTGTGTAAAGTTTTATTCCGCTATCATCATTGGTTCCTAATGTATATATTATACAGAGAAGGCATCAGATGGAATTCAAAATAGCGTTTTATTGAAAGAAGGCGTGGTTGTGAACCGATTTCACCCATATTTCGTACATGTCATCAGGGTGCTAAGAAAATATTATATACCAAATTTCATTGAAATCGGTCGAGTAGTTCCTGAGATATGGTTTTTGGTCCATAAGTGGGCGACGCCACGCCCATTTTCAATTTTTATTAAAAGCCTGAGTGCAGCTTCTTTCTGCCATTTCTTCCGTAAAATTTTGTGTTTCTGACGTTTTTTGTTAGTCGGTTAACGCACTTTTAGTGATTTTCAACATAACCTTTGTATGGGAGGTGGGCGTGGTTATTATCCGATTTCTTCCATTTTTGAACTGTATATGGAAATGCCTGAAGGAAACGACTCTATAGAGTTTGGTTGACATAGCTATAGTAGTTTCCGAGATATGTACAAAAAACTTAGTAGGGGGCGGGGCCACGCCCACTTTTCCAAAAAAAATTACTTCCAAATATGCCCCTCCCTAATGCGATCCTTTGTGCTAAATTTCACTTTAATATCTTTATTTATGGCTTAGTTATGACACTTTATAGGATTTCGGTTTCCGCCATTTTGTGGGCGTGGCAGTGGGCCGATTTTGCCCATCTTCGAACTTAACCTTCTTATGGAGCCAAGAAATACGTGTACCAAGTTTCATCATGATATCTCAATTTTTACTCAAGTTACAGCTTGCACGGACAGACGGACGGACAGACGGACGGACGGACAGACGGACGGACGGACAGACGGACGGACGGACAGACATCCGGATTTCAACTCTACTCCTCACCCTGATCACTTTGGTATATATAACCCTATATCTGACTCTTTTAGTTTTAGGACTTACAAACAACCATTATGTGAACAAAACTATAATACTCTCTTTAGCAACTTTGTTGCGAGAGTATAAAAAAAGGTTAGATGTCGCGTTTGGTTTGTTATGAATGCATTTGCTTCCTTCTTCCATAATCTAGCAAAGTTTTCGGAATGCATTGACGACGAAAATGACAGTGTACATTTTTGCTGTGATTTTAAAAATATCTGACGGGTTCGTCTTAAAAAAAAAACTGCTTGTTCTTGAGCAACAATCATTATACTAAGATTGCATACGAAAATTAGTGTTCTCCCGCACTATCTCTGTGTTTTTCATTTTATAATCTTGCAACCGGTTGCTATAGAGTATTATACTTTTGCTCACATAACGGTTGTACGCATCTCCTAAAACTAAACGAACTAAACCCTATACCTATGGGTTATAAATATATAAATGATCAGAATGACGAGAAAAGTTGAAATCCTGTTGCCTGTCTGCCTGTCCGTCCATGCAAGCTGTATCTATGAAACCGTTTCCAGGTTGTATGTTACCTCCCCACCAATTTTCAGCCAAATCGGTTGAGCGGTTCGTTAAATATAAATAGTGTAACTAACACGACTTTCATTTATATATAAGGGTGATTTTTTAAGAGCTTGATAACTTTTTTTAAAAAAAAAACGCATAAAATTTGCAAAATCTCATCGGTTCTTTATTTGAAACGTTAGATTGGTTCATGACATTTACTTTTTGAAGATAATTTCATTTAAATGTTGACCGCGGCTGCGTCTTAGGTGGTCCATTCGGAAAGTCCAATTTTGGGCAACTTTTTCGAGCATTTCGGCCGGAATAGCCCGAATTTCTTCGGAAATGTTGTCTTCCAAAGCTGGAATAGTTGCTGGCTTATTTCTGTAGACTTTAGACTTGACGTAGCCCCACAAAAAATAGTCTAAAGGCGTTAAATCGCATGATCTTGGTGGCCAACTTACGGGTCCATTTCTTGAGATGAATTGTTGTCCGAAGTTTTCCCTCAAAATGGCCATAGAATCGCGAGCTGTGTGGCATGTAGCGCCATCTTGTTGAAACCACATGTCAACCAAGTTCAGTTCTTCCATTTTTGGCAACAAAAAGTTTGTTAGCATCGAACGATAGCGATCGCCATTCACCGTAACGTTGCGTCCAACAGCATCTTTGAAAAAATACGGTCCAATGATTCCACCAGCGTACAAACCACACCAAACAGTGCATTTTTCGGGATGCATGGGCAGTTCTTGAACGGCTTCTGGTTGCTCTTCACCCCAAATGCGGCAATTTTGCTTATTTACGTAGCCATTCAACCAGAAATGAGCCTCATCGCTGAACAAAATTTGTCCGAAAAAAAAAAAAAACCGAACACTGATTTTGGTAATAAAATTCAATGATTTGCAAGCGTTGCTCGTTAGTAAGTCTATTCATGATGAAATGTCAAAGCATACTGAGCATCTTTCTCTTTGACACCATGTCTGAAATCCCACGTGATCTGTCAAATACTAATGCATGAAAATCCTAACCTCAAAAAAATCACCCGTTATATAGATAAAACATAATGATGACGAGGCGATTTAAAAACTAGGTGACTACTTGCATGTCTGTCCATGCAAGCTGAATTTGAGTGAAGATGAAGATTTTTGATGAAACTTGAGACACATTTTCCTTAGGAGTGGACTTCATAGATGGGCGTAACCGGACCACTATCACAACTGGGTACTAAAAGAAGATATATGTAGAACTCTAATTCAACACAGAGGAACGCTACAGCGAGAAACACTTGAGCGCAAAAACTTAGAAAAAGTGGGCGTGATCCCACCCTCTAATAGACATATGTATGTCTTAGCCCACTAAAGCTACAATAACCAAATTCACTCAAGTTAAATCCTATAAGCACTCTACCGACACTGTAAAATGGTTCAAATCGGAAGATAACCCTACCCACACCCCAAATAACGGTACTGTTAAAAACTACTAAAAGGTCGATGAATCAATAATGTCTATGACAGAGAGATAAAATTTTACACCCGAGGTTAAATATTGGACATGCCCGTGACACCGCTCATCTTTATGTAAAATCACATATCCCCTGACACTGTTCTTATATTTTTATGTCACATCGTGAAATTCCTATTGATTGTTTCAATTTTCAGTACACAAATCAAGACGTAATTTATATAGCGGGATAAAACTATTAGTTCCTTTAAAATGAGCCAAATTTAACCACAACTATTCAAGCACCTAATGCCGGAAATGTGGACTCCAGTATCTATTGTTGACTTTTGAGCGAAAATATCGGTCAATGTATGGGATATGCAATTGACATTTAGAAATAATCCTCTCTTGATAATAGTGTCTACGTGTATTAAAAATGGGTTGAATCGTGTCAATACTTCCCTCTCCCACATTTTTCGGAAGGAATTTCTTCGACTTTACGTTATTACGTTGATAGCTCTAGGTGTGCTTCCTGTTCATCAAACCAGTAATAATTCCATATAGTTAGAAAGTTTGTGAAACGAGATTGCCCTTTCAAAATTCTTTTTTTTTCCGTTTTTTTCAAATCTAACAGCTTCACGGAAATTAGTTTATTTATGCATTTCTAGGCCACCAGAAGGAGAACCAAGCATACCTCTTGACTCAATAAATCTCTTTTCGTTTTTCGGTTGCATCATTTAATACGAAATATTTCATAATATTTTATAATGGCTTCCTTACCTCGAAAACATACATTAACAGCTAAAAAACAAAAGACAACACAACAACATTTTACTAAAACGCTATTAACGCAAAAACCCAAAAAAGCAACAATAAACTAAAAATCCGACTTTTTACCAAGTGAAAAACTAATATCAAATTGCACTTTCGACACTCTGCAACAGCGCTGTTTATTCTTTTTTCGGTCTGTTTGCTTCCTACATTTCCTGAATACCCATATGGTTGAGTTAGTCGCCACTTTACCTCACGGACGCACCACAGCGGCTAAAGTCAATATTTATGCATATTTACTGCATTTTTCGCTAACATTCTGTTTACATTTCAATTTACGCGTATGTGTGTGCAGCATTGTGTTTGTTGTTGACCGAAAAATTCGCAACGTTCAACGCTGATGCGACCCCTTCCAAATTCATTTGCGCAAACTTTGGCTTACTCTCTGGCTCGCGCACACGTAGTTAGCCTAATGGAGTTGCTATGGCCACTAGCCAAAACCATCGCCTTAGGGAAGAAACCTCAACAAGGGATGACGGAAAATATAAATAATTTTCACTTTTGTACACTCACAACATATTGCACCAGAGTATATTTGTCTGGTTTTTTTAATGAACAAATATTTTTCCTTTATTTTCAAATAGATAATTTCATATTAACGAAGGTTTCTAAAAAACATGATAATATGTAGACATGGAAAAGGATTTTCGCCCCCAACTTAGCCAAGTGTTTATTCTTTCTTCAATTCCTTATCCTTAATATAGAGGCCCGATCTGAAACGTTTATTCGGATGTAGTATTGGATGCCAAATTTGGTGAATATATGATAATATAAACGAGTCTTTTATTCCGAACTTAATTTTGATCGTTCAGTTTGTACGGCAGCTATATATGAATACTGTTTGCTATAAAAGTCCGATATTGAAAGTAAATATCTAACAAAATTAGTTAGATGTGATAATGAAACTATGGATTACAAAAGTGGTGCCAAAAATTAAAGGAATCTGTTCATTCATAAATGAGAATACCTAATATTCGGCCGCCACCGAGCTTTAACATACCTTACTTGTTTTTAATATTTTGCAATTATGTTGAAATCGGAGCTAACGTAATTTCCCCAAAAATAATAAACACTAGATATTCATACACATATACTTATACATATGTTTATGCTTACAGACTTAATTTATATATGCATTGCAGAGAATCATCAAATTAGATAGGAAATATACTAGACTACAAGCATGGAGCGAAATCTAAATAGTTAGAAAGAATCAAATTTAATGAAAATTTAAAATAATGCTTATATTTTAATTGAACGGTATAATAGAATTAAATCTAAATCTTAAACATCTGAGACTTAATTTTAGAAATTAATTGAATGTTTGTTTATGTTACTGTATTTTATTCGTCTGCTTTAAACTGGTAAGAGACTGACAACCAAAATGTGGAAAAATGCCAGTTGTTAGTATTGCTTTTTATACTAGTTACTAGTTGTAAGTTGTTTATAATTAATTATACGAATATTGACCAGACGGTACCTACTTGTATATATATGGTAATCGAAACATTGGTAATGCTTATATAATAATATGGATGTCTTTAGCTATTCCTGTAAAACGAGTTTGATAGAAAAGGGATGTTATAATTCATAATCCAAACTTAAATTTTATATTCCATTTAGAGTAATTTTTTAGTCAATTATGTATGTATATATAGGAAAATTGGTTTATGTTTGGTATTGTTTAATTTCTAAGTATTTATTTAATATTTCTCTCTTATTTGATTTACACTTTTCAATATTTGGTTTCATCAATTCTCTTGTGTGTAATTTGACTGTTCAACATCTGTTTGCCATTTAATTTTGTCGATTTCTGTACTATTCTGCCCGCTTCCCTTTCATTTAATCAGTGTTTTCGTACTTATGCCAAAACCGACAAGTCCACACTCGGCCATTCCAGACCACCTTTTCGCCACGACGTTACTAACTTTTCATATATTATAATCCGCAATGCTCGATGTTATCTTAGAACCCGCATTATTTCCCATTCTTTCTACTTCATATCGACCTTAACTTATCAATTTAGGTCTTAACTTAATCCAGATTCCAAATTGTGTACTTCTGATTGCAAATTATTTACTTATTGAATGACTTCCTCTTTCTTCTTGCATTTTGAGATGTGAGCAAGGTGATACTTAGATATGTGAGTTTGATCATTTTTGGTTATTTGGACTTTACAACGGCTTTCCTTTATACCAGTGGTTCCCAAACCTATTTTGTCTACCGCCCACTTTGAGAATAAATATTTTTTTAGCGTCCCCATTTTTTCACTTATTTAAAAACCACTATAACTTCAAATTAATTATTGTGACCTATATATTGTATATTAACGGGGAATTCTAAACGAAACTTTTACTATAACCAGCAACTTGAAACCTGAGCGCAGTAGGTAACATACAACGGCGCTTAAGTCTCAAGTTAACTCTTACGGGCTCCACCTCCTTTTTTTATTTTCCCCAGAAATACATTTGTAAGAAAGGATAAATATCCTTTTTTATTTTCCACATAAAAGATTTAAGGAGTTCAAAAGCTCAAAACGTGCGCTACTCAGCTACCTACCCGAGGTCATTTCGCAAGTGATAAAATAAAAATTTCAAGAGCTCAAAGCATGCACTACATCAGCTCGAACCTACCTACCCTACACCTTTGCGCAAATGATTATATTATGATATTATGATATATTAATGCCACATAGAGATTTGGCAATGGTAATAGCAATTCGTTTGACTGCTAGTATTCTATAAATTCTATTCCGTTATGAAATGGAGCGACCGATTGACATGATCTTCATTTTTTCTATATTCAATAAAATAGGACAGATATATAAACTATGCGGAGAGAAATATACTATAGAGCCGAGTTCAGCAATATTTTTATTCATATTAGTTGATGTTCACAAGTTGTTGTTGAGAGTCGAGAGCTCATGTAGTCGTTGTCTAAGAGGCCTCCTAGCTAAATAAAATTACAAATAACCCCCCCAAGCCTCTACACAACGCCCCCATTTTCTTTCTGGGTCTCTTACCGCCCCCCTTGACACCTACAGCGCCCCCAAGGGGGCGTTATCGCCCACTTTGGGAAACACTGCTTTATACGAAGGTTTCTATATCAAAGTGTAAGGAAGTGAGTTAGTTCAGAAGAAATTTAATACCTACTAGGTTCACTCGGATTTTAGTTAGAATAGAAAGGTAAAAGGCTTAGCTAAATCTTCACCCAAAAATTTCTTTACTTTATACTATATAAACTATGCATATATATGTACATAAATTGTTTCAGAATTTAATGTAGTAGAAAAAGTTAAATAATGAGTGAGTGAGTGAGTTTAAAGGAAACCTCACGAAATGTTGAGCCGTTCGGTACAGATAAGGAAACTGTTTGCCACCCAATAAGTAGAAAAGAGGTTATAATCCAAAACTTATGTATATATATGTGTTGTTATAGATTTACAAAAATATATGTATTTAACCTACTCCTTTATTCATGAGTACGAGTAAAGTAAAGTTTTTTAAGTATCGGGTTTTCCAATAAGAGTTACATGACTTCTTTAAAAAAAAAACACACACACTACCTATTGATAAAATTCGAATGTTTTATTTTTTATTTATTGTGAAGCACAATTGATACAATTAAATTCTGAATATAAATAACATCATTCAAATGTCCTCCTCGACTTTTGTCCAGGTACGAAATTCGATGAACCCACTTTTCGACTACTTTTCCACTAAATCAAGTGGTATGTCATGAATAGCACGTTCAGTGTTGACTTCGAAAGCTTGAAGGGAGTATAGTTTATTGCTAAAGACCTACGTTCAAATAACTCCACAATAAGTAATCTAATGGTATTAAATCACACCTTTTTGGCCTCCATTCAATGTCACATCGGAGAAGATTTTTTGTTAGATTGTTAGATATTGGAGAACGATTATTTTCATAATAAAATTTGATAATTTGTAAACGTTGGTCTTGCGTATATATTTCCATGATGATATTGTAAACATTATTGAAAACAAAGAGAAAAAATACAGATCATGACATCTTAAAGATGAAACTCAGAAATCAGGTCATCCCTAATAGAAAGTCTGATATAAAACAATCTCATCGTCAAACAAAAAACATGATCATTTACTTGATTAGAATAACTTTGATATATAAGGCTTCGTGTAAAGTCAACCTCAGAGAGATCTAACTAATCGTATAATTGTGATCCAACTGACAGTGATTAATCCAAAAAGAAGTGATAAGCACGTAATGAAAAAATCGGTTTAAATTCATTAAGTACCCTACAAGCTGGACAATGAGCGCTGGAAGTTTATGAAATATTAAATGTTTTAACAATTGGGGTACTCATAACGTGTCATAAAGCATCGTAAAATCATGAGATCATAAATTTGTATGCTAGTGCAAAAAAAAATGTTGTTGGATTGCATACTAAAATAAGTTTACTCTGAACTCTGAACGCTGTGTTTTCCGATCTTTATAACTTATAACTTTATGAGACTATGTGAAACCCCTAATTTTAAGTATTGGTATATCTGTACAATGGTGCAAGAAATACATATACAACTTAAATCTATATTTAATTAAATGCCATCCCGAATTCAAAAAACTTCCTTTACGTAAGTAACAGTGAAGTTATCGCAACAATATGACAGAGTTTATCTAAGCATATGATGAATCGATCCACATCTTATTTATCACTCTTATTTTGAATATGGGCTCGTGTGGTCAATCTGAGCGGTATAACAGTGAAATTGAGTGAGCGATATCGGTAACAGTCAATAATGAGATTTACAAATAATTTATAAAGGATATATCCTAGTTGATATTATGACGCACGTGTTGGTTAATGAGAAAGATATTTCAATAATATTAGATACGGCTCCCCTCTTTTAGCCATTTAATGACGAACATGTATTAAGGGTGATTTTTTAAGAGCTTGATAACTTTTTTTAAAAAAAAAACGCATAAAATTTGCAAAATCTCATCGGTTCTTTATTTGTAACGTTAGATTGGTTCATGACATTTACTTTTTGAAGATAATTTCATTTAAATGTTGACCGCGGCTGCGTCTTAGGTGGTCCATTCGGAAAGTCCAATTTTGGGCAACTTTTTCGAGCATTTCGGCCGGAATAGCCCGAATTTCTTCGGAAATGTTGTCTTCCAAAGCTGGAATAGTTGCTGGCTTATTTCTGTAGACTTTAGACTTGACGTAGCCCCACAAAAAATAGTCTAAAGGCGTTAAATCGCATGATCTTGGTGGCCAACTTACGGGTCCATTTCTTGAGATGAATTGTTGTCCGAAGTTTTCCCTCAAAATGGCCATAGAATCGCGAGCTGTGTGGCATGTAGCGCCATCTTGTTGAAACCACATGTCAACCAAGTTCAGTTCTTCCATTTTTGGCAACAAAAAGTTTGTTAGCATCGAACGATAGCGATCGCCATTCACCGTAACGTTGCGTCCAACAGCATCTTTGAAAAAATACGGTCCAATGATTCCACCAGCGTACAAACCACACCAAACAGTGCATTTTTCGGGATGCATGGGCAGTTCTTGAACGGCTTCTGGTTGCTCTTCACCCCAAATGCGGCAATTTTGCTTATTTACGTAGCCATTCAACCAGAAGTAAAGCGCGAAACACATTTCGAACCGAACACTGATTTTGGTAATAAAATTCAATGATTTGCAAGCGTTGCTCGTTAGTAAGTCTATTCATGATGAAATGTCAAAGCATACTGAGCATCTTTCTCTTTGACACCATGTCTGAAATCCCACGTGATCTGTCAAATACTAATGCATGAAAATCCTAACCTCAAAAAAATCACCCGTTATTAAACAACGGTTCAATATCTGCCGCTTGATTCAACTTCTCTTATTGAAATTAAGTGTTTATGATTTCTTGAGCGTTGTTAGTTTACTGTCCTCATCAGCGCCGAAAATAGATGTAAGGTGAAGACAAAGTATTTTAACTAGAGGAACTTCTCAGACGCCGATATAACAGTCCCCCGCCAACAGAATATTGGATATATCTATATTTTTGCAAATGTATAGCCGATCCATTACTCCTTCAACCTCCTATTCATCTTTTCAATGAATAATAATTATATGATTGTTAGTTTTCATTGTGTGATGAGGTTGCGTTTCATTGACAGTAGAAAGGCCTTTTACTCTTTCTGAGAATTAACGCAAGCAGCCGTTTTTTGCCGTTAGGATAACAACCGTTATTCGACCGCACAAGTTTCTACGTGCTTGCCAACAAAAGTGATATTTGTTGCCGTAAAAATTTAACTTGAGCCAAAAGCTTTAGTAACACACATAAATAAAATTTACCAATGACTTTAAATACTTCAATAAACTAGGAAAGCGACGACACCCTTTTTGTGGTCATACCTAAATCACAATACCAACTATCACCACACCCACAACCGCCACATGAAGTTTCGAACATTTAGCTAAGCGCTCTGCTATCGGTAACTGTACATGAATTTAACAAAAAACAATTCAGTTGTGCTAACTCTTTTAATTCATGCGCATCACTTCGTTCTGCTTAGTTCCCCGCTGCTGCGTCTGCGTTTGTGGTGAGCTCTGATTTTTGTGTTGGAAAGTTCTTCCATTCTTACCAACAATATCCAGCGAGAATAGCGCAACAATTTTCGCCAGTTCCGTTGTTTTGCCGTTGTAGTTTCGTTTGTTTGTTTTGCGGACCGGACGAACGGGCGGATGGATGGACGGACGACAACTGCACGAACGGACTTTTGTTGCCAACAATCGGTAACCATTGCGGTTGCTGCCCCACCATTGTTTTTCTTTTTATTTCCACTATCTTGCATACACACCATACATACACATTTATGTATTTCTATATCCATTTGCGACTTTGTTTTTTATGTTCTGCCTCTGTTGGACCAACTAAACATTTTCACGCCGTTTAGCATTGCATCTGCAGTTTGGCGTATTTGCTTGCCGCCAACAACAACAGCAACTGTCATACACTAGACTAAGCATGGATTTCATGGCCATTTGCATGCAGTTTTATGGGCATTTTAACGCCTCGCCGCGGCGGGTGGCTTTCTCCTAAGGTATGTATGTTTATAGTGCTATAGTTGTTTGCATACGTATTTATGCATTTGTTTAGCTCAGTAAGTTTTTTGTCATTGTATTTACAATTTGTTAACCTTAACGACAATTTAATTGTAAGTTACGGTTTTGTAGCGTAGGATAGTGGAAACTTGTACTCGTATGATTTCATTAAAGAATGTTCAATCTGCGCCTAATTGAAATTGGTCTTCGTTTAATAATTAAATTAATTTAAGAGAAAATTGTTTCATAGTTACACTTATCTTCTAATGTGCTGGGCGTTACAAGGTTTCTCTCTGCAAATCTTCTTCTTTTATCCTGAGCACCCTACTTATTTAATTCGTAACTCTTTATGTTTATACAAGTGGTCTTTAATATTTCGGGATCTGGAAACCCTAGTGTTGCAATCTGACAACTCACAATTTTATCGTAAAGTTTGACATTTTTGATGTTATCCATACTCAGAACGTTATAACATATAAACGATATTTGTGTTGCTTACGGTAACTTAAAATATTTATCTCGCTCAAAAAATGAAAAAAAATCGCGAACAATTTTGCGCTATAATTTTTTGCAAGTTTCGAGTGGATTATCTTAGGAACAGTGCGTCGATAAACTTAATTTGATTTTTGTCGTTTGAATCTCTATCAAAGACTAGTGTTTATCGATGATATGGTGAACCCAATCGAAGTCGTGCATTACTCAAATTCAAAGATGAATTTCATGAAAGTCGTACGTGTATGACATTGTTACAGGAGATAGATAGGGATTTCCGCGTATGAACCCGAGAGTAAAGAGCAGTAGACTGCAAATGGTTCCCTGTTTGATTGAAAAACTGGACATGTTGCAACCATACTACCAGAATAAAGTAGAATAGTAAATTGTCAAAGTGATTCGGCGAGATTAAAAGTTGTATGTAAATTTGAAAGACAGCATCCCCTCTTCGTATATCTAAGGTGCACTTTTTTAAACGGTGGTGAAGTGAAGTGAGAATAACCATTGGTCATAAACCTGAAATGTATGTATACGAGAGCGAGCCGTATTAAGCCTACAAAATAACATACCAAATGTCGATAAGTAAAAAAACAAAACCAAACATTGCCCATACAGAGGTAAGTGTGTTTTCAAAGGTTTGTCAAAAGTGTTAAAAGTGCTACTAGAACCACAACAACGAAACTTGGATAAAATTTTAGATTTCATACACCTCCAGTGTAATGGACCTCCTCAAAACGGTACAAAACTGCTTGTGGTGCTCTAGTGAATAACAATGGGAGGATACAGAAAGCAACCATAGCCAGAATGGCCAGGCAGCACTGCTGGTCTTGGCGACGCCATTCGTTAATTGCAGCGCAGTTAGCAATTGCAGAAAGGCTTTAAACTAACCGGATGCTCAACTCCATTAGTTCTCAATTTGTTTTCCCGGCGACAGGAATATTTTCGGTAGCGAAAAATCAGAGTGACTACACTAGGAGCCCCTTTAGAGGAAACCGAAGCAGATTAATACCACGTGCGCTGGGAACGATTAAAAGAGTGCTTAATAATGAATCAGACATGCCCCAAGTATGATAAGACTAAAATTAAGGACTTTACATAAGTCCAGGAATAGTAATTTCGGACTTACAGCTACTATAACAGGACACTAGCCGTTTGGAGAAAACACGCTAAAAAGGGTGTTCCCTATAACAATGCTTGGCGCAGCTACAAGCTAGAATGGAATAAGAAAACAGTAATCCTCTTTCTCTGTAAAATCCCGTTATAACACAAACTAAACGCAGAATATTTGGAACATCAAGCACCAAACCTTGATTGACGGTCCATAAAAAGCGTAGCCTATATAAGTAGTTTCATTGATAGCATCAAATGGTCACAAAGATTCAACGATATAGCAAGATTATACAGCTTTGACGATAGTGCAACAAAATGACGCATTCAGCACTAATTGGACCCGAAGAGACACCATTACTATCTATGTGAACGTGTAATATTGGGTTTGTTATTGTTTAGTGCCCACAAATTACTCAACTTCCATATAGCAACTTTCGTTGATATCGAGTACCTTCATGAAACTACTTACAACATATTCGTGAATTAACAAAATAATTCTAAAAGTTAATGCATTCAGTCCAAAACTTACCCTAACCCAAGTACTTTAAAACCTTAATGCTGGTCATTATGTTATGTGTGATATAATGTGGCTTAGCGTTGAATATGGCCTTGGTTACCTTCCCTTCTCTCCTGTTTAATATAGAGTTCAAAATGTTATTTTTCTTTTGGTAGCTTTATATGTATGTAAATAGTAGCTTTCATTTCTTAAATCACCATCTCCATTTCAGATGATCGCTTCACATTTGTTGAACGCAGTCGCTTCAGTGGCCACACTTAGCAACTGATGTCCTTATAATCCTAATGCATTCTTCATTACTCTGAACCTTGCTGCTTAATAATTCTTTTCACTTTGTATAGTTTTAAATATACCGTGAGTGCAAAGAAAGCCACTTAGATTTTTATTCATATACTCTCTGGCTTAAAGTAAAAGCTGCATAACTCAAAATAACTTAAAACATCCCTTAATTATTTTCTAAAGATTTTAACTACCAAGCATTGATTTCTCCACACTTATAATCAAGAACGGACTAAGAAGTTATACCCATAGTTTTTATACAGGTTGTAAAATATCTTAAATTGCCAATTGTAAGTTAAATGAATAGAAAAGCGATTTTAGCGTTATCACTATTTGTTAGACAAAAGCGCGATGCACTTTACATTGCGTTATAATCTGGATTGCACATAAATTTCCCGTCCATTTTGCACGTGCTGCAATAAGTGCTTCTTTGCATTTTGTTTATTTATGTGGTTCACTTTTTAGCTGAAGGACATGTATTCAGGATTAACCAAGAAAGGTAAAATGATAGTACATACGTATATCTAGAGTTAAAATTAATGTGTTACTTGTAGAAAGGTATTATTAGTATTTGTTAAAGGAGTGTGAAATATTAAAAAATGTGTCTAAAGTGTTTTGCACAAAAAATCAATAACCTGTATTAGGAGATGTTATTAAAATAAAAATATCAAATATATACAAATAAATAAATAAATACAGAAATACGCAAATACGCAAATACGCAAATAGCTATGAATACCACTTAATCTCATTCTAAATGATCGAAATTTTTGACGCCGGGAGCAGATGGTTTCAATTATGTCACAAATATAAATATGCATACATACATACTTATTTACCAACATACATTGTATATATAAATTGTGTGCTAAGGGTTTGATCCAATTATTTTTAGATTGCCATATGCGCATTTTAGCAAATTTATGAAGCGTTGCGGGCCAACCAAACGACACATTTTATTGCACGTCATCAATCAGCTTGTCATTGAAGATGCAGAGTGTGCCTCCTTCTTACAAACATTTTAAAATGAGAAGAAAATTCAAAATAAAGAGAAATAATCAATATTTGAGTATATTTTGAGTTGGAATAATGAACATTTTTTTGGAAATGGTAGTTAGTAGAAGAAGAATTGATAGACTTTTGTATTGAAATATATGAAAATATAGCTTACATCTTGAGGAATTCTTCGTTATTCTTAAAACGACGTGAAAAATTTATATTTTTTGTGATTTAATATACAAGTATATGCGGAAAAGGTCTATCAAAGACCATTGCAGTGTTAGTTGCAGTGTTAGCTTAATGCTTTCGTACCTGAAAGGAGTATTATAGTTTCCAAGCTCTAAAAAATCGAAATGTTTTTTTTCATAATTCGATAGCTTAGATATTCAAAAAGGATTTTTCAAATTTTTCCGGATTTATAGCCATTTTAGTGTCATGGCCATTGAACCGGGTTAGCGGTCGACGAAACTTTAAACGCGTTTAAGGAAATTCAATCTGAATTAACTTTGACATATTTATTGTTATAAAATGGCAAGTAATGGCTATTTCCGTATGTGTACTTAAATTTTTAAAACTACCCAACGGCTCTTGAAGCGAATTTTTTATAGATATATTGATTATACAGGAAGGTTTGTGTCTATAATAAAATCCATTAAATAGTGGAGAAATAGTGTTATTTTTAAGGTTGTAAATAATTAAATTTTTTTTCGCTTACATTGCTGTACCCTATGAGATTTAACAAAAAAATGTACTAAGTAGCTAAGAGCTAAGAGCTCTCTAGCGAGGAATATTTTAACGGTAAGGATAAATTATATGCCGATAATTTCAAATTGATCCTCCCTCAAAAATGCAATGGATTATAACTGGCTCAGTAATCAGTCGATGAATGGCAGCCGACTTTTTTCTCTTTTCACGCTTGAAAACCGGTTCATCATGTATAGTCTACTAAAATGACTGTAGATTGAACTCCTGTGTGAAATGATGGAGCCATGTTTCTATTGTCACACACGCACGCAAAAATTCGTTTTTTTTACACTCCTCACAATCAGCAATTCGTTGCTTTTGTTAGATTATGAACTTGCAAGACCCCCACAGAGGCACAGAGCTGTCGCCTCTTTAGGGCGTCATAGTCCTTGGTGCTCATTTCGTCCCTTTCCAACTTCGAAAATCTCTTTACAATGGTTGATTTTTCCGGTGCAGAGCCCAAATTCAACAGTATTTTCCCCCAAAAAGCAAAACTTTATTAACACACGAAACACTTTATGATCCATTTTTTATAAACTATCACAAGTTACTTCACAAAAATGCTATATCTCATTATCTAATAGTAATTTTTTTGAGGTTAGGATTTTCATGCATTAGTATTTGACAGATCACGTGGGATTTCAGACATGGTGTGCTCAGTATGCTTTGACATTTCATCATGAATAGACTTACTAACGAGCAACGCTTGCAAATCATTGAATTTTATTACCAAAATCAGTGAACGGTTCGAAATGTGTTTCGCGCTTTACGTCCGATGAGCGATTATTTCTGGTTGAATCTACGTAAATAAGATTTCAACGTTACGGTGAATGGCGATCGCTATCGTTCGATGCTAACAAACTTTTTGTTGCCAAAAAGAAGAACTGATGTGCATTTTGAGTAAGTTGGCCACCAAGATCATGCGATTTAACGCCTTTAGACTATTTTAACATTTAAATGAAATTATCTTCAAATAGTAAATGTCCTGAAAGAATTTGAGTTGCGAACGGTGAGATTTTGCAAATTTTATGCGTTTTTTTTTTTAAAAAGTTCAAGCTCTTATGAAGCAAAATATAGTAATGACACACAGTGAGTCTATGACCTATTATATAAATTAAGAAGATACCAAATATGATGGTAATCATCTCACCATGTAAGCAATGGATACAAAATTAGTCTAAGATTGGAAGAAAAAATTAAGTAATATTTATTATACCAAATATTGCTTGCAAATTTCATAACGGTTTTTGTTTTTGCATATGTTTTCCTCACGTTATTAGGATAAATTTTTCTATCGGAATAATCTCTTGTACTATATAATAATATCAGAACAGTTCTCTTGGGGGCTTTGTGCATGGAATTTGAAGTAATTGAAAGTGCTTAGACTTACATAAAATTAGTAACATAACTGTTTTATAACTCACTGCTTATGTTTTGCACAATGCTATACTGAGTTTCACACATATATGTGTATGTATGTAGAAGTATTTACACATGTGCCCATTTAACCTGCATGCTGTTAACGTAAATAAACTAGTGTGATATTAGGCTTACATACATACATTTCTGTCCTCCAGGCAAACGCGACAGCTTTAGCATTCTCCTCAGAATCACTCTGCGCCCATTCCAACTTAGCATAATTTACACCACTGCGTTACTTTATGGTATTCTTAATGAGTAAAATATCAGCCAGTCATGAACTACTCACACCAATGCCACACATAAACATGACAACAACAAATTTCCAGCTTGTCGCAAGCATCGTTGAAAGACAAAATTAAGATAAATGTCAGTTGTTGAAATGTGCTAAGTAATTAGACGGAATTTTTAAAGTTGTCACTTTCATTGGGTGTCCAACAGCAGCACGCGATCCATCAACTGTTGCCGTCTAAGAGAGATGAAGTGAGCGAATGCTTGCATATGTATGTGCATTTGCAGGTGCATAGAAGACTCGCACTGCAACTAACACATATGTATATGAGTATTAGAGAGGTTTAAAATGAAAGTCTGGACCATATTAATAAATGTCTTTACTTATGACATTTACTTCACTGCTAAATAAAATACTTTGCTGGATCGTCACTATTGCTTGAGAGCAAAATTTGTATTATCTGATTTAACTGTAACTCATTCTCTTATCGCTGCGGCTGTTTATGCCAATAAAAGCTCTAAGATTTTTGCTTCGTATGCAGAATAATAAATTAAGAATGCAAAGCGAATCCGCTCTAATACTCTTTGGTCTCTTTTTATTGAAGTAAAAGAGCAGCCATTAGTATGAAATCTTAAGTGCAAATTTTAAGTGTTCTTGAAAAATTTTATTTTCTGTTAAGCAAGTTAAAATTGCAGTATATACTGACTCATGACTTCGAGTGTCAAGGTTATGAAACACTTTATATTAAAGCAAGTGCTTAAAAGGAATATATTAGAAAAGAGATTCTGATTTGCAGTTACGAATATTTGTGTACGCGCTGATACCCAAATTATACCATATCTAGATATGTACATACGTATACGAGTATCGTTCATAGTTTCACATTTCTTATTAGACTAACCTTTACGAGTCGCACTGAGTCAGAGAAATACCTTAAAGCATATATATTAGGGGCCAAGCTACACGGGGATTCCGGGAAACGAAATACACGATGAGATTGCCAAAAGTTCCATTCTCATGCAGTTGCGAAGTTCAAGGACCTCGATGAAGTATTAGAGGTAAATATCAAGTCTCTATTTTACTTCCCAAACTGCACGACATAAATATATAATATATGAAAATGTTATTTTGTTTTCAAGAAAACGGCTGTTTTCATAGTTCCATTTATTTCCGTTATAGGTATCGGATTATTATCCGATAAATCTGTATCAAAATATCCCCCGTTTCGGAAAAAACTTCCATCGTTTTCTTACTCTGCAGAATTTTGAATACCCAAATACAAATTAGCGATGAGGGAAACATGATCCTCAGACATCCTTAGTGTACTATATATCTCGATTGACATAACTTTGCGCACAGCCAAAACCATTTAATAGATTTTGTAAGCTTTCGTTGGTAACGGTCATTTTTGAACCAGTGGTCGTCATTTCTACATATTATAAGAAAATAGCAAGCCCTTTACAAATACTTGACAAAACATGGTATAACTGTACCCTGGCATCAAAGGGCTTGGACGAAGTTTTACAATTGCCACGCCCACGAAATGCCGTCAAGTGAAAATATATAAAATGCTACAATCCGATATCGGTAGATTTGTACCTCGTGTAAAAGATGCATAAAATCGGGTCAGTACTTTCGGTAGCTCCCTTATATTGTACTTCATACAGATACAAAATAATGCAGTCAACCTAGACCTACCATTAGTTCAAATACATCCGATATATAGATTTCCTATTTTCTTCCTTACCTTAAGCCGTTTATTTTGATAAATATGTTATATACTATTTCAATATTTTCGTAAAAATAATTTTATAAAGGCCTGAAAATTAATGAAATCGGTCTAGACCGTGGTCTAAGATCTATTATCCTGGACATGAAGCGTAATATAGTTATGACACTAAGTGAATCTACGACCTATAATATAAATTAATAAAATACCAAATATGATGGTAGTCCTTTCACCTTTTCGTCGAATAATGAATGTTGAATTCTTCCGCAACACTCCTTAACCTTCTTACGGACCTTTAAGATCCGTATCTAGCTCTCAAGTAATTGCTCAAGAAAAAAAGTACATTATTTCCTCAAGTAATTTTGACAGCTGGTTACACATTGTGAATGATCCACATTAGAAGAGCAAGAGAGAATAAACAAAGAAATAAACTTTATGCGTAATATGTACATATGTATGTATGTGTATAGTGACATAAATATTTTCATGGCGATTTAAGGAATGTTGTTGATGATTGGTAAGTTTTATACAACATTTCGGAATGAAATATACTTCATAATAATGATTTTAACTAATTTAGGATGAATTTAACGATTACTTTGAATTTCCTCCAAGAAACAATTGTTGATTTCATGTTTCTTCGCAAAACCAAGTTTGCCGTATTCGCATTTTATTGAAAAAATGTATTAAAAATTAGTACTAGATTTCTTTAGAGCTGCATACTAGCACAAGAAAATTTACCGCAGGAAATTTTCTTGACTATTTCTTGAGCGTTTTTTATATGAAGTTTTTACATTTCTTGAGAGCTGGATACTAAGCTTAAAATGTTTGGGGTTGCGAAAGTATAAAATATTCGGTTACACCCGAACTAAGTCGTTCTTTGAATACCACTTTCTTTCCCGCTATGCTTTAGATCTAGAACTGTAAAATTTTTCATAAAAATTATTTCAAGTGCTTTAATTTTACTAATGTGAATTGATTTATAGTATTTCATTAAGTGTTCATAAACTGTATGTTTAACTCACTCAGCTTGATGTCGACGGAGTAATCGACTGACATTAGAAGTTCGAGCAAAAGGAAACCATATACAAAAACTATCATGCATGCTCGCTTACAGACTTATGAGACAGACATATAGTACATATGCATAGACACGACTAAATGTAAGTGTATGCCGTTGTAGGCATCTTGCTCGCTTCTTAATCCCCGAGACACTTCGTTAAAATGGCTATAAAAACCGCCGGCAAAAAATTATCCCTTTTTAGTTTTTTGTCGCATCTTCGCTGGGCTGTATTTTTTTCTTACTCGTTGACTTATTTTCGGTTGTGCCTACTTGAGTCAACCGAAGTCGTAAATCATTGCGGATGACTTTTAGCCCGCCGCTGCGCCAGAGGGAGCTACACTGAAGAGTGTTTAAGAGTCTACACTGAAGTAAATGTGTGTCCATGTGTCTGTTGCTCTGTGTCACTGTAACTTGTGAGAGTGGAGAGTTTAAGTTGCTACGGTGCAAGTGTGCTTTTTCTATCTGCTGGCTTTTCCTTTCCATTCTGCAATTCACTTTCAACTAAACGCACCTTTGTGTGTGTTCGTGTGTGTGTGTCTTTACGTCTTTAGTGCAAACACTAAACTGTAGTGACTGTCATTATCAGCGTGGGCGTGTACAAATGTATGTGTGTATGAGTGTGGTTCAGATGGGCCGCCGGCAGCGTTCGCCATAGTGGAGGCGGGGGAGACGTTAAACGAACATACATATACGAGTACATTATGTATGTTGCAGCAATGGTTTGTGTATCTTTGCAGCTCGTGTCACTTTTTTGTTGTTACAGTTGCTATTGCCATTGGAGCTTTTGCTGTTATTCTTATTGTTGTTATACGCTACCGCTGTTCGGCGCTGCCAAAGTGTTACTTTGATTGGGGTGAGCACAGCGAGGCGTCCAGATCAGCAGCAGCCCAACAGCCACTCATTCTGCTTTTGTCTGCATTTTGCTTTGCTTGCTGTGTATATGTATGTATGTGTGGGTCGCTGTTGTGATTATTTTGTTGTGGTTTTTACTTTAGTCGCTGATGTTTTTATTTTCAATTTCTTAATCCGTACGACACTCTCCGCCATTCACTTTTAATTTATTAGCCTTAAGCGTTTATCTTTGTTCTTTTCGTATACGTACATTCCGTTAAATGTTTGCATTAATATTTTTCAGTTTTTTCTTTCTCCAGACTTTATCAACAAAGCGCTCATGAATGATATTTAGCTGCTGTGGCGCTGCTAGAGTGCACTTGGCCACAGCTGAACCACTACAAGCAAAAATATTATATAATTCCATTGAAGCCGGGCATTGGCTCCCTCGCGGTATTTGCGAAAGTTCAGCGAAATTTGTTCAAATATTAAAAAGTTTTATGAAATTTGCAAAATGACGCAAATGCAGGGAAGCGCTTTAATTACATATATACGTAAATTTGTATGTCGTTTCAGAGGTGCAATTAGTAATATCAATTGCGGCTGATTTAACCAATAACGGCGAACAATAAAATAAATTTAAAGTGTTGAAACTAAAAAACAAAAAAACAAAAAACAAAAAGCATTAAACTATAATACCCTTCACAACAGCAAAAGATTCGTTACAAGAATTTGATTCCGACCGTACAGTTTGTATGTCAATTATATAGTAGGCTTGAGTGATCCGAGAAGATCGATATCTCAAAAACTGTAGGACTCGTTGGGTATATACTGACGAATGACAGACAGACGGACGACACAGCTCTTCACGAACACAGGATATATACATATATATTTACAGGCTCTCCGACGTTTTGTTTTGGGTGTAACGCACTTCGTGGCAAACTTAATAGAGCCTGCTTAGGGTCTAACTGATAAAGAATTTCTAATTTCGCGTTAAACCGAACATTTTATACTTTTGAAATGTAAAGTATATATTGTATTTTAATTAAAATTGGGAAGTATTACATCCACTATTTACAATCACAGGCAAGAAGACACACTATATTCTTATGATTTTTTTTTTTAAATTTCTTACACACTATATTCCTACCATATTTTATATGACCCTACATAGGTTTGTGCGCTGGGTTTGGCACCCGCTCGATCGAAAAACCACTAACCAGATCGATCATATTGACGGAAGAAACGTCTCCAGTGTTTAGACGTGCGTACTCTGCGAGCTCCTAGAATCGACTCCGACCACTAGCTTGATGTAGCCAAGATAAGCACCCGCCTCTGTGCAGCAAAAACACGCACGTCAACAAGTGACCTGCCTTGTTGGTTCGACGTCGAAGCTGCAATAACAACACACAGCCAAACGATTTTCTATCTCAAAATGACGCATCCTTGCGAAAAGAAGAAACGACTGGCACGCTGTTGTTAACTCGGCCATAACCCCGTAAGCGCTGTCTACGCAAGTAAATAAGAGAGAAGAAGAGTTCTGTCAATAATAGAACTCTCAGATTGACCGATATCGGTAAAAAATCGACTATATGCACCGGTCTTCGCAAGTTTGGTGTCTCGTTGCTTTAAAAGTTTTAAGTAGATTTCGACAATCTTTGTACATACAATTAAATACCTTGATAACACTATCTGTGCAAAGTGTTATTCTAATAACTTTATTGATAATTGTAAACCATAAAGTGGGAAAATCAGATAGAATTTTAAAATTTTGTTAAACGGGACATAGACGAGGTTGTCAATTAATAATACCGCTCACTCTCATTTACCACTTACAATGATTTTCGTTATTATAATAAGCTTTTTGCTCAATATGTTGGTCAGGGAGTATTATTCAAATGTAAATAGATTTGCCTCAAAATATGTTCTCGAGTATACCTGATAATGTCCTTTTCTCTGTCCCCAAAATATCCGATATAATGATTTTCATCTTTCAGCGTGCATTGAAACCTTTCAGGTCGGTAAAATTATGTGATATTTTTATTAAAATTTAAGCTAACGATTTTCTACATTGTATGAAGGCACTTTAAAAACTACTTAACTATTTTAAAATATTGATAGTATGCATATCCGCATGTACCTATACACATGTACCGTTTTGACTTTTAAAAGCTTTTAAAAGTTTTCTTATTTGCATGTTTCCATGAAGTAAAGTGTAAAATACCTTTCGAATGATAAAAGTATTTATTTTGTTCAATAATCATTTTATGGGCGCCAGCCCACACATTTGAATTTACTACTTAATTGGGCCAGTTTGTATTTGCGACTTGTAACGTTTGTTTATTCAGGCACCTTTCTTTTATTGTGTTTCTGTAAATTGGGAGCCCACGCAATGGGAACTTATATACATACATACATACGTGTATATGTGCGGGCATAGTTTGCATGGTCAAATGACAGATAAAATAAGCTCAACAACATTAAAACATTCACAAAAACAAGTTTTTATAATCTCCTCGTTTTTATTGTATTTCGAGAATTCATAAAAAAATTTAAGCTGCAGTTAGTGCACCAACGATTCAGTTCCCTAAAAAAATTATGAGGCCTTGGCGAAGGAAAAAAATGTATTGTTTTGTATGAATGGTTTTATGTGCCAGCGCGTACAAGCGCCCCATGTGGTGCAATAGCGCCACCGGCTGCAACCGACTCATTGGTCCATTGGCTGTGGCGCAACATCAGTGCTTTCGAAATTGTTGAAAGACGAAAGTTGCAACGCCGAAAATTGAGTCATTCATGCCTTTTTATATGACTTTGTATACACACAACATGCTGGCTGCAACTTGCACATAGCTGATTTGCTGTTGTTGTTATAGCTGTTGTGGCTTGTTTTTACCGTATCATTGCGATATTAAAACATGCAACAGTGGGCCACTGAGCACACTCACACATGGCTACTTACGCAAAACAGATTGGAGTGTTCATTTATTTTCGAAATCCTTTCTTATACACACGCAGGCACACACATACATACAAGTGACCGTATATTAAAACTACATATGCAGTGCAAGCGCGAATGGCTCGAAAAATCGGTGGTAAAATGGATGCTTTTCACATTCATATATATATTTATTTTAACATGGCTGTTAATACCAATTGGTGAAGCTCTTTAAGGAAAATACATATATTGTTTTTTATGTCATTCGTAAAATCTTAAATAAACTTCGACGGAAACCTAGAATATTTGATTTAAGATGAAATGTTTCATTTTAGGGATTTTACTTTAACTTGCAACGTGAATTATAAACCAATAGAATTGAAAACTAGAAATGAGCAAAAGTGCAATATATAGTAGTATGATCCATAACAGACATACATGTATAGTACATATAAACTTTAAATTAATATATTTAGAAGTAAGATAAATGTTTAAAACAGGAATACTCGGAACGTAATTAGTCTTACTTCGGATTAAATGTGATCGCTTCATAATTTTAAGTGATAGCAATCTTCTTTTTTAAACTGTTTGATAAGCGACAGTTTTCATCTAAAAGCAGCTAAAATTTGTCTATCATTAATTATGGCTCAAACTTGTTTATTAACAAAAAATTATTATTTATTGGTTGGTTTTAATAACTTTAGACATGAATTCAAAGGTTATTTCCTTAAAGGCGAAATGATCTAAGAGCTTTATAAACTATTAATTGGCGACGAAAGAAGATTTGTTAACGAAAACGCGTACGGATTTGAGAAAAAGTTTGCGTAATATATATTATATGAAATAATATGATAAGAAATTGAATATAATCACCACGACGCAAAATTCAGTGGACCAATACTGGCCACTTTTGTTTACATTCGATATAACAGTTTTTCCGAAGATGGAATCGAACCATAACCATTCCCGCAATATAGTGTATGCACAGTGAAATTGCTCCACATCCAACTTACGTCTGACCTTAGCTTTTATTTCTCACAAACATAATTATTAGTTTAAAATGAAGAAATCGGACTAGTACCATGATATAGAAACCAGAAACCAGAAATCATGTATTGTACCCTTAAAATAGGTCAGGACTTTTCCAAAAATTAGCAAAAGTTACCAAGATTTCCCCCTAGCTTAAATACAAAGCGGATAATAACGTTGCCAAGTTGGGTAAAACTGATTTAAATTACTTTAACCTCATGAAAAATCCTGGTTCTTAGATTCTTGCGCTCAAATTTTAATGCGGTTCTCTCAGCTTCCTTTGATTAGCTGGCGGCAAAAGCGACAATAAAATCTTCCTTAATGCTGCAGTTTATACGTTATTCTTAGGCAATAATTAAATAACAGTTATAGCAACCAATACAAGTATTGATCTAACAGTCTCAAAGAGACTGAAGTTTTTGCTTTTTTCATCTTTGCCACTTCTGTTTCTGAAAATATTCTGGATAATGTGACTAAGCAATCTGGAATTGCGTATTTTGGCTGCAAATATTAATCTCAAACTATCTTATTAAAAGAATCTATTTCGGTTAAGATGTCAGATTGAAAAATTATGACTTGACCTTCAAAGCACAAAAAACTGAGTTTCAACTTTTCCAAACTCATTATAATTAATTTAATGATTTCCGTCCTACCAACAGAAGTTCAACGTTTTACATGCGATAGCTTTATTGTTTGACTCAGTATAGTTTAAAGTGAAAGTGTGATTCGGCGGCTGAAAATTAGAATAGTGTTTATGGCCCTGATACCGTAACAGCCAATGAGACTGAGGAGAATGTTGTTTTTTGGAGTTGTTAGCGATTCATCTCCAATGAGCAGCTACTTCACCACAATACTCTCAATTCAGACCCAGAAGCATCCAGCTTTGACTAAAGAATTGTGTTCCATTAGGGTAAAACTAGGACATACATATTTAAAGTGATTCGCCAGAAACTCCATGAGCTTGATAGGAAAGTTCTTATGTATCAACCTTGCATACTACCTGTTGCTATGTGTGAGGAATGTGTTTGCTGCTGAAAAATTCGTCACAGAGAAGCTTGAAGAAATCGATAGTTTTTTGATTTTTTCAGAGTTGCACTATGAATGAAATTATAAAAGAAAATGATATATATTTGACAAAAATCGGATTACTCCAACTCCGCTGAATATAATTTATTTAATAATTTAAACAGAACTTAACGCGGAGTTGTTTAAAAAATTTTGTCACAATTTAGCTAGAAATTTCGCAATTAAAAAATATTAACTTTGAAAGCATCTTTATTATTGAAAATGGCAGATATTTCTATTTATAACGTTTTACATTTGTTTTATTATTACAATTTCCGAGAGTATCTTACATTCGCTCCATCCGAAGTTAACCCTTTTTTACTTGCTTTTCTCAATTACGAGTAGGACACTAGCAGAATTAATTAATTTGCCGACTTCGGTATAATGGGAAAATTTCAATATGATATTGTTGTTTACGTTGCAAGCACCGCTAATGGCTTCTAGAGCCTAATTTAAAAAATGCAAAAAAGTAAATTACTAACAACATCTGTAATTTAAATGCAAAACCACTGTGAGTGAGCATCCCCCATGTTGCGGCTGCCTGCGCGAATATTTTTAAAATGATGCAGCGAAACAACGCAGGAGGACAAAGTGAGAGTGAATGTGCCAAACGACACTGAGAGTGAACGAGCGAATGCGTGCAAAGCGAGTTGGGCTGGCGGTGACACTGAGCTCCACATTCAATGTGGTCAAGTGCAAAACGGCATTTGTGAGCGCTAAATTGCCACTTAAGCGCACATTACGTGCATTTTGCGTTTATTTTCATGACTGAAACAGTAGAGCCAGCACGAAAAAAGGCAAAAACAAACGGAGCACTGGGAAGCGCCGCACAATATCAGAACGACAGCTAGCTGAGCAAGGGGGGAGGCGAGCGACAAAATGACATCACTAACACCAGCGGCGCCGCAACCACTTTCCACTGCGGCTGGCAGGCCAACCGCTAACCGCCAAACACACGAACGCCCGCCGCCTGCCGGCCACTCGCCGACACCCGCCACCAAACACCTTCAATTGCATTGACATAGCACGCTGTCGCACTGCCGCAACGTATTCACTGTTTGTGTCCTTTGTCCATTGTGTCGGTCAGCAATTTATGCTGTTGCACGCGCATTCATTTCGTATTTTAAATTTCAATTCCGTATTTTAATAATTGCCTCCTGACGCATCGTCGGCGGCGCCGCTACCAAACTGTCCATGAAATTTCGCAGTTGTTCGTTCTCACCGCTGTGCTTCTCACTGCTTTAGTTTCCACCCGCTTGCCACTCGCTCGACTCAAATTCTAATTAAGCTTGGCGCAATAAACTACCGATGTTGCACCGCCTGCTGGTTGTGCAGCACACTGATCACGGCGTCTCGCGCGCAGCGTTGGGCGGTCGCGCGGCAGCCGCTGATTATGAATGTGTAGCGCATTTAACGCTTTAAATGCGCTTTGTCGCTAGTTAATTTTTAACTGTTGTTATTACTAACTTCATTTTATTGGCGCTTATAGTAGGAAGTGCGGAACTCTGTTTATGCATCTGTGCGGTTTTCGTGTGTGAAATTAAGTGAAAGGTTGATTTACGTACGAATGACCGAACGTTTATACAATTCTATACGGAAAATTAAGTTTTACTCTGTGCTCAACTTAAACTATTGATTTTTAATGGATTAAGCAAACGAAAGCGTAAGCATTTGTTTAAAAATTTTAGTGCACCGAGTGTTAAGCTTTTCTATGTTGCTACAGAGTAAAATAGTTTGGTTCACCTAACGGTTATACATTTTCCGACATTACATTTTTTTTAAGCGAGATAGATAAAGGGTTATATAAGTATATATAAAGGATCAAGCAAGCGGAGTTCGTATCTTACAACCATTATTTAACTATAATAACTGTTCAAGCCACTAGGTACCGAATATTTAGACCACGGTACCTATAGTTGACATTTTACGACAAATATCGGTCAATGCGTGAGGTACATAATTGAAATTTAAGGATAATTTTTTCTTGGTATATCTGTGTGTCGAAAATGGGTTGAATCATATAAATAATACTCTTAGATCCCACATACCAAAAAAATGCTTTTCGAATCTTCAGGTAACTTTATATATCTGCCAACAGAAGAAAACGAGAAAGCGCGTTTCACTGATAACAGTGAATCTAATCTAAAATGGTTTAAATTGGGCGAGAATATTACCTAGCCCCCATATAAGAAACATATAATCTCCGGGTGACTTTACTTCATATGATTGGCGATGGTACTAAATGTGAGGTATCTTAATGAATCTGAGAGAATATTATATTAGTATGTGACATATTCATGATATATAGTGTAGGCAATATAGATAAAATTAGGTCAATACTAACCCAAATTACTTATAGTTACTACTATACTAAGTATAATGATTTTCGTTTTTCTAACAAATCTTTTGTCGGCCTTGTAGCTACACCATCAGGTGTTCATTATTCGATGAAATCGTGAATGGATTACAATCAATTTATTAATTATTATTATTTCGAAGGATATAGTCACACATAGCTTTATTACTATATATTACTTCACGTCTTATTATACGCCGCAGAACTTGCGTGACTACGCAAATGATAGAAGCAACTGGCACAATTTCATTTTATTGACCCAGACTGACCTGCGGGTGTGGTGCCAATGAGAAATAATTATGTACTTCCCGTCAGCGAAATTTATACTAAAGTCATCTTCAAATACGATGTACGTGATATAAACTAAACCGAAGATATTTTATGTATTCAGTTGATGTGAAAAACGTCAACCAATGCATCGGAATTATATTAAAGACATGAGGTTTAGACCGAGACCAACTTCACTTACATATGTTGAGCGTCAAATCATCAGTACACTATACATAATATATTTGTAACGTTTAATAAAACCAGTCACACATTTAGTTTTTGACATTGTTCAAGTGTCTTTAAGCAATTTTTCAAATATATACATATATACTTATGTACAAACTTGAAACTTTAAACGCGAATATCTCGAAATGCTGTTTTTTGAAAAATGGTGTTTTTTGAAAAATGACTTTGCGGTGACATGGATTGGCGGAAAACTACTTAACCGATTTTCTTCAATTTTTTTTTAAATGTTCGTAATGAAATTTTTCTGTGCCTGAACGATCGACCTTCTACGCACAAACTTTTTTTTCGCCGAAATGAGCTTTTTAGTGAAATTTCTGGGGACCAAAATAGTTCATTTTTTGCATAAAACGTTCCCGTGTGCACAAAAAAAAATCATAAAAACGATCGTTTAAGCAAAAGGAATTACACTAAACTAATGAAATTTGTTTACTTTTATAGTTTCAGTTGACTTGTTCGACCTGGGGAATTGTCACCGCAAGGCTCGGCCAAAAAAAGGCCTCTAAGGGAAACAACCACCCCTTAAAAACTATATGATATTTTTCCACGAAATTTCGCACAAACATTGCTAATAAAATTTACTAACAAAAAATAAAAACATTCGTGTAATGAAATAATTGCTACTTACCTAAAAAAACTTCCAAACTTTCCTTTTTTTCTTCGACAAAGAAGGTAATATAACCCCTTAAAGAAACTGTTTCGTGGAATTTCAATAACAATCTTTGCATATTGACCGATATTTTCGGCGAAAAGTCGGCCATATGTGCTGGAGTCCACACATTCGGTATGAAGGGCTTGAGAATTATGTTCCGGTTTTGACTATCTTTAGATGCGAGACGGCTTACTTAGAAGGCACTATTTGCACAAAGTTTTATTTTAATATATTCATAGATGCTTTATTTGAGCACTGGAAACTGAAATGATCATATCAAACTTAAATATGTGCTATATGACGAAGTGTGCGATTTCACCAAGTTTCATACTCGGATAGGACATAGGAATATCAGGATAATATTATTTACCGAATTTGGTTGAAATTAGCGAGTAATCTAAATGTGGACGGTGCCACGTTTGATATTAATTACAAATATTCATAATGTGACCTCATCTCATTTCGATAATTCTAGTGATCAATGATATCGAAATGTTGTGTGAAATAAGAAAGTCTTTAAAGAGTCATACGAACAATCAAAGTGATAGATTGGGTTCTATTACTGAGTAAATGGCAATGTACTTAGCAAAATTTCCACTTTCTTACATTTTGACTGATTAAAATACTACAAGAATTAAAAAATATGCGCAAACAAACATAACACATAAATTAAAAATAATATCAAATATTCAAAAATCGAATCAGTTGTTTTTGAAACATTGTTTCGGCGACTTTGGGACAGTAAAATATTATACTCCATTGAAATAAAAGAGGGAAGAATATGACCATATTTCTAGTAACATACCATATTTCTACGTAACAAATAATGGCATTTGCAATAAGCTTAACGCGAAGCCAACAAAACAGGTGAAATTACTTTTGTACTTATGACTCAATCTCTCAAAAATAATGATTTTTAATACCCAAAAACAGTTCCGCTTCAATGTGATCTTATGTAAATGTGCGATTCTTAAAATAATGTAGCAGTTAAGATCACTCGCTATGATTTTTATACAATATCCGATTTCAGATTCTATATAATATCAAATAAGTGAGCAACGTGACTTTTTGATAGGTTAGTTTATAAGTTTCGAAATATACAAAAAGCAACTTTGATTTGGATCAATAAAAGAGAAGTTTAAATTTTATGAATAAACTAAAACTTTCGAATCGATGTAGAATAAAAAATTTTAGATTTCAGACAAATAATATTATTTATAAGACAAGACCTAATGCAAATATAAGATTTTTACAACTACTAGCATATTGGTGTATTAACTTCCAAAAATATAGGATTTCATTGCATTCCACCCACACCAACAAACATAATAGAGGAATAAAACTTCAAGTCAGCCATAAATCTCAGCTGACTGCCGACAATATGCTGAAGATAATATTTAATTTTAGCATAGAGAAATTGTTAAATCTCAGAAATATGTAATCGGAAGAATACTCAAAAAACTTAGTTAACTGAGGGAAAAAACTATGCGAAATAAATAAGTGACGGTAAACGCGAAAAAATACTTACACCAACGCATTTCTATGCCAAAACTTGCCATGAAGGAGGCTAAAGCGAGTTCGCTCAATTCACATACATACAGTTATACACTTATATTTGTTGTTGTATTTAGACACTTCTATATATATATATAGTACACAAAATATAAAATAGTGTACTTCTAAAAATACCGATCCATATTTATTCGTATGTATGTTTGTGCGTGCTGTGCTTTTACATATTTTCTTGATTTATGGACAGAATTGCTTAACAAGCTGGAGTTTTCTTTTTTATGCACATTCCTCCTAGAGATTTTTAAGGGGAAACGGAATGTGGAAAATAACAACAAGATCGCTGGCAGAATTGTGCTGTAATAGTCTCGCCACAAAAGCGATAGAATAAGTTTGCGAAAACTTTTTCGGCTCAGTGAATTGCATTGAATGCTTGTGTGCAGCGACGGCGGTTGTTTGTGCTAATGTTGTTGTTACCGCTGTTATTGCTACTGTTGGTGTTGTTGATGGCGTAAAGATGCAAAATAGTCTTTGGTTGTAAACGCCAATACAAACATACGCACATACAACGCGTGTACAGAAGTAATAATTCACACAAACATATTTACTCACTTTCGTAAGGACAAGAACGAGTACAAGTGTTTGATATTTTCGTACGTCTAGAGTTGCCATCTTGATCAAAACCACTTTTATCCAAATAGTTTGAGTTAAAACATTATTAAGAGCATATTCGCAAGGAGAAAATAAACGCGAAGATGGTTTTAGAAAACAATGTAAAGAAAAGTTGCGATCCGTAATATCACAAAAAAACTTTTTTGATGGATTGAGTTGATATCGAAAATACCGAATTTCAAAACTTTAACAAAAATACAGTTGAGTTCACATCTCCCATCTGAATTGTATTTACAAACACCTTTTATCTATTCAACTCCTGATTTATAAATTTTAAATTTGATTGAAAGATCAGCACCTGCACTTGATATATCTGTGTTAGAATCCATTGCTAAAATATAGTACCATTTTTAGCTAAATTAACTAATTATCGATTGTGGTAAAAGTATAGAAGATAGCTTAAGAAATTAAGGCCATTCCTTCGGAGTTATAGTAAATGGATCGTTTTAGGCTAATATATTTCTCACCATGCCATAATTTTTAGTACATACGAAAAAATATGGTTAGCTATAAAATTATCTAGTTCAAAATAACTTTTATAGAACCCAAAAAATGCTTCAAGTTAGGGCGTTTTCATTACCAGCCTCTAAGCTTCTTACTAGAACATTCTTTGTGCTCAGCAGAGTTGTTATTCGGCGTTTGACAATACGAGGTGTGTTCAAAAAGTATCGCGAATTTTGTGTTTTTTCAAAAATTATTTATTTATTCATGAATATCTATTTTGTTCCCTTCAAAGTAATCCCCATGAGATATAATACACTTGTGCCAACGGTTTTTCCAATCTTCGAAGCACTTCAAAAAATCATTTTTTTTTTTATCTTCTTCAGCTCCTCCTTCGATGCCGTCTTTATCTCGTCAAGAGAAGCGTAACGTCGTCCTTTCATGGGCCTCTTCAGTTTAGGGAACAAGAAAAAGTCACAGGGGGCCAGATCTGGAGAATACGGTGGCTGCGGCATCATTAGTGTGTTATTTTTGGCCAAAAAGTCGCGCACAAGCAACGATGTGTGAGCAGGGGCGTTATCGTGGTGCAATTTTTTTGATAGGTAAAAAGCGAAGACGATCCAAAACACGTGCAAGCAAAGCAGCTGTCAACAATTAAATGAACATTCAAAATGGCCGAGCTTGTCGGCATAAGTGAGAGACATGAGTACCAACATAAAAATTCGAAATTCGAATATACGTAACCCGCGAAAATTCAAAATTCTCCTCCTCACTTCCTCTTCCTCACTTGAGTACGAGAAGAATTGACAGCTTTTTAAATATACATATGTTTTAGTAATCAATATATACATTTTTTAAACAATAAATATTTCTTTATAAACAATTTAAGCCGAAGCTTTGGTCAAAACTCGATTTTTTTTAAGAAACCTCCATTTTGTCAAACTAATTTTATTTTGCTTATTTCTCCAATTAATTACAAGATTTAACATTACTTTAACGAAATCTTTTTGTTTTAGAGGATTCAGTTCAGAGGTAAAGTGGTCACCGCAAACGTCTTTTTTGTGAGGAGCTACCGAAGATCAACTGTAGTTCCTTTCCAAATAAATATTTTTACTAATACTAAACCTTAAAATACAGTTAAAAGTTACCACGATACATGAAAAAATTTTTCAATGAATAAATTAAAAAGTTTTCTTAGAAAAGATTCATGAAAACTCGCTTTCTCGGCCTTCTAACTGTATAAAATCCCTTAATAAAACACCCACCACGGATGTTTTGTAAGTACATAGTTTCGAAAGATTGACCGGATCCCGCCCGCAGTGGGCAACTCTATTAAGTAGCTAAGGATACGCTGCTGTAAAAATTTAGCATAAAAGCCAGTAAGTTGAAAACTTCGTTGTCTACAAAGTAGTCAAAAATGTGGGAAGACTCGTATCTTTTACAGTTCGTTTGACTGCAACTGCTGCAATATTTTCGCTGTTCACCCTGCTGTCGTTCTTGCTGCAGCAGCAGTGTATATCTCTGCGTTCACTTGCTTGTGCCTTTGGCCACACTTGTGTTGCCACTTTAGCCAATTTGCCGCTTGACTCACCGTGGCATTTTTACTTATTTACTCACAAACTGTGTTATGCATTTCGATGAAACAAAATATTTACACATACTTGATATGATAATGTACACGTCTACATACATATGTATACATGTATGTGAGTGTGTGTCTCAACTTTAGTTATTTGTTTATAAAATAGAGCGAGCCGTTGGAGTACATAAATACGCAGCAGTGCATAGTTGATGAACAACAATAACTTTGCTTTGACTTGATAAACTGAGAACCTATGCATTCTTGGAGTTAAGTGTTTTCGAGCTATTAGAGAGACATACATACATATAGACACAGAAAGATACCCACATGAAGCTAAGCTTTTGTTTCAGTAAAACTACTGCGTGGACCGAAAAGACGCAATAGTTATATTGGTGGTGAACATGACGACGAAAATTATCCAGAAGGTGTAATATGGTCCAGATATGGACATGCATATAAGACAGCTTTACTTGTTAGAAAACTCTTAATTAATTGTATAACAGTGAACAAACAGTTTTCAAAATAGCTGAACTTTTACTTAAACCTGAGCAAATAGTTTATGTTTTAATTATCGACGTTCAATCGTACATTGCTAATTTGCCTTGTTTGAACATAGTCTGAATATTTTTACTCAAAATTTTCTCTCCTTTTAGTACAACGAGAAGCTATAGTACTCTTTATCCAAAAACCTTCAAGCTTATTCATAATCTTTCTGAGATGAGAAATATCTCTTTATCTTTGGGTATGTCATAACTAAATGAAACTGCTTTCATAATTACGCCATAGACCTTAGGTGGTAACAAATATTAAACACAAGCATGACAAACTTGAAGCCTTTGAAGATTGATACTCCAACGAGCTTTTCGTCCTGATTAATTTCTTCGAAGTAAAATTTATTTCTTTACACTTACTATGTGTATTTGAAAATCAACAAACGCCCTCGCTGTGTACACGTGTCAAAATGTTACAAAATATATCATTTAAAAAACAATTTTTTTTTTATAAAATTCGAATAAAAATACGTTTGATTTTAGGCAGTTGTAATCCAGAAATTTAATACTCAAGCTTCATATTCAAATAATCTAGTGTTTCCATGAAACACACACTCATAAGAACAGAAAAGCTTTTTGAGGGAAAGGCATACCAACTTAATCAAACAAAAACTTACTAAGCGACACTGATTTGTTAGGTCGCGGGGCGATGCCGCGTCAGTTGCAATTTGAAGCTGCAACAAATAATGATAAAAGCGGAAATCTAATATCCGCTTCGTGTGCTGGCCTTTGACTTTGTGCAATTCCATATTTTTGCATGATTGCTGCGAATATTTGAAGTTCATTTGTTGTTGCTAGACAAATTGTAATTCTGAGCGAAAAAAAGATTCTCAGATTATTAAATAGTAGAATTCTGAAGTAAAAAAAAAAATAGAAATGTCTTTTATTTTTCCCTTACAAAACCTCGTATTAAATTCGAGTTTTATGGGATAACGAGTATCGTGAATGCAAATTTCGCAATTAGTTCCATCGAAGGTTTAAATTTTAAAACTAAATTAAATTTTTAATTTTAAACCGCCATATTATACAACATATACATACATATGTATGTTAGAGGTTGTTATCGACATTATCTAGTGATAGGTTCAGAAAGCAAGCTGTTGCTGGAGGGTCTGACCGCAGTGAGCAGAACTCTCAGCTGGAGTCATGTGTAGAAGTTCACGCAAGTGAGGAAAGTTCTCTGATCGCCATTCACTTGTGGCCAGAAAAACGAGCATATGACTCAAGCAGCTCACGACTTCCGGTCTTTGAAAGTATGGGTAGCCTAAGAACATACGTTTGAAGGCGAGCTAACGTGAGAAGGCGATCCCTGCATAGGGTTGTGCGCTGGGTTTGGGACCCGCCACGTAAAAAAACACCCCCAATGAAAAGGTAACTCGGCTATAATCGCGTAAGCGGTGTCTACGCCAATTAAGAAGAAGAAGAAGATTTTTTTCGAGTCGACAAAAGTTAGTCCGAGCATTGTCTGATTGTTGAAAATCGGTACTTCTTCGAACAATTAGATAAGAGTGTTGCCGTAGCTGATATTGCTAGACTTCAAGCAGTGCAAAAGCTAGTATGGTGTGAGAGCTTTTTTATATCTGTACTTATCATCAGCATAGAATTTAAATATAAAGAAAAATAAATTAAAATAATCACACTGCAATATGTACATCCTATTTAGTTTTTCTAATCTTGAATCTTTTACTACTTTTCTAGCAATAGAGTGTTTTATTTTTGTTCAGCGTTTATACAGTGTTTAAAAATAGGTTATATGAAAAAAGACAGCCCCTGTCTCTCTCAACGAGCTCTAGTTGATCACTCGATATGTTGTTTCTGATCAGACGAAATCTGTTAATTCCGCAATTTATCTATGTTGAGATCGGTAAAAGAATTACCTTGAAAATTTGTTGCATGATTTGGTGATGACGACAATAATAGTGTAAAAATAAAATGTTCTCCGCGCAATAATTCTCATTGGAATATGAAACAAAATTTAAGTTCGAAGAACAATATTTAGCAACCAATGATTTCATAAAAAGTATTTGGTTTAGAAAACACTATGTTTCAAACGACTGTCTTTGGTCTTAAGAACTTTCATAAAGATATATTTCGCGGGTTTTTAATAAATTACGTTTTAGGAAAGAATTAGACAACAATGTACCATGGAATGGACTATGCTTCAGGCCCCAGCAAAAGCCAGGTATGCGGAAAAACGTAGTACTGAAACCGCCAAACCATGAGAAGCTTACAAAGGGGCTCCAGCAATAAATTGTCTGTGCGAAGTCTGGTTTACACAACTACAAATATGATTGGAGTATATTTAGTAGTTAGCTTTAAAATCACTAAAGTCTCTAACCGTTTTATCGATGAACAGCACCACCCTAGAATTAGACATTTTTAAAGACGAAATATAAATAATGTTTGTAGAAACTTACTAATCAACTATGTTATAGATATAGCTGAGTATCGGTGGAAACAATCCTTGACTTGTTCAATAAAGAGACAAACGTGACATGAATGGACTATGGGTAGCACATGCCGACTATTGGAATTCAAAAGAAATGACACAATATCTCTAGAGGGAGTGCTAAGAGGTCACTGTAATATTGGAAGACACGTCAGCAGACTGGGGGTACCATATAACGATTAGAAGCTGACAAGAAGTAGAAAGAGAGGAGGCCGTAGAACATCTTCTTTATAAATGCATATGTAGTTCCGTATAGAAAAAGAATCGAAACTATCAGTCGGGGTTTCTTAGTGTTGTCTCGGAAGAGAGGGCAGGATAGTGTGATCCTATGATTTCGCAACCTCCAAAGGCCTAGGTGCAGACATCATACAACCACATAGTTGCACATCGCATAGTTAAAAATTTCCGTTAACTGAGGTAATTCAGCAACGCAGCGCTTTCTCTAAACTTCGCTATTTATTATTGTTACCCCAATACTCTAAAATAATATATTGTATGAATAGGTTTAACTAGCACCGACAGCGAAGCCACAACAAGAAAATGAGAAAAGGCGCTACTTTGTCAATATCTTGATGAACAGCAGGAATTAACACATGTAAATACGGTAAACATAACATGCATATGTGTCTGTTTGCAGAAATTGATTGAAATGTGGAAGTACTCACTTTGTGGCAACTCCGTCTGTGAAGTGTGCCTGCATATTTAAGTTCTTGTTCATAGGTATGTATGTAATTCATTCTAGAAAGCAGGCCGTAGGGGCACATGGTCTGGCGCCAAGAATTTCTTAAGTGGCATCTGCACATAAATATGAATGTGTATGTGCATTGTTTATAAATTTATATGAGCTGATGTATCTTCATTTGGAGCAATAAAACAGGCAAAAGATCAACATCAAATGTAAACAAATGAGCGTACGCATTCGAATAATGCTCGGCATTATTTTATTGCATTTGCTCCACATTCAAATATCGCCATATATTCTCGGATACGATTATATGACACACATTCATATATAGAACATATGAGTATGCATGTATGTAAGTAAAACTATTTTCTTGGTTTCGGTGGCAACGAGCTTCCCAATCGATCAATTTGTTTCTAATTGCTGATTGTTGTCAATTCTGCGTGTCAATCATTTGAATGCATTTTTTATTGCCTCTGGAAAGACACATAAACAACTTTGAGGGCAACTAAAGAAAACTATAATATACCACTTGTAATATTGTTATACTCGTATAAACATAAGTAAGAATATTAAATACAGAAATATTCAAGTATATTATAATACATATATTAATTATCAGGGTATAGAAAAAAAAGTTGAATGTTTTCCGTTGATTTTTTTATGCATTTCGAGTTAGCACATTAACCGGTTTTATTTAAGGTAATGCTCATGATATACAATTTTTTGTGTATGCAAATTATAAAGTTTGTTACAAATCGTAAAAATCAATCAAAAAGTGCGTCAGGCATGATAAAAATTAAAATGTTTCAAAATGTCTCTAAATAAGAATTATTTATTGTTTCCCACGTTTGAGGTAGTTGATGAAAATAACTCCACGTAAAGACAAATAATACAGGCTAGACCATTGCAAGAACTCATTTTATTGCATTTGAAATTGTTTGTCTTTCAAAATCGGGTTACGTCTCTAATCTGTTTCTTTACCACACAGTGGCATTTCGACGGAAAAAATAGGATTTTTCCACTTTCCTATTTCAAAACTTTAATGACTTTGTTTTTTCTTTCTTTCCAGAACATACTTTGGATAAGAAAAAATTCTTAAACAAGTTTTTTATAAAAGTGAAATTTATAGTTAAAAAAACTAACAGAAGTCGACGGAAAGTTATTAAATGAAATCAGATTAAAAAAAATTATTGTCCAAATAAAGAAATTTTTTGTGGTGTAAGTTATAGCTATGGATTTTTCTTTAATTTTTAGTGAAAATGTAGCACTTACTTGTTTATAAACAAAAAAAAAAATTATTTACCTGCAAGAAGCAATTTTTATAATTTTTCAAAAATTATACTAAAAAATATCAAATTTCTTTTTTTGGATGGTGAAAAACTTTATGTGCCTTTGCTGGCTTAGCCCTCTTACTATAAAATTTAAAGTCCGAGTCTGTACCTTTCAATTAAAAAAAAAAAAATACAACGGGCCAATTACGTCCCTTTAGTAACATCGATGTTAATTCCATGTCATTCAACAGACTTCTTATACTTCGGATCCCTACATAAGTAGCTTAAGGCGTCATTAGACAAAATTCCTTAAAACTAAGATCCCATTGTTAAAGATAGGTGCTTGCATAATATTGCAAATAAAACTAACACAATTTTCGCCTGTAAATATTCAATTAAAACTTGCATATATAGTTGAATTTTTATCAAGGTAAATGTATAAATGACGTCACTTGCGTTTAAGTTTAATTTTTTTTCATCAGGAGAACTCAATTAAGAAAGTCGTCCGAATTTCAAGTCCCTAGGTCCAAAAATAAAAATTTTGGCACTGCAGTTATAGGGAGGTGGGTGTGGCAGTGGCGGTTTTTCAAGATTTTTCAAAATTTCTTTCTATTGAGTCAGAAGTCTAGCTTAGTCCGCCAAAGTTTCATTGTTGTACGACCCACTCCTTCTATTTATTTTCCAAGAAATGTATGGAGCGGTGCCACTGTGTACCGTTTTCCTATATGTGCAACACTTTCGAAGTTAAAAATGAATGTATGAAGGGAAAAAAGTATTTTCTTCCTAATAATTTATTTAGAGAAACTTTAATTCTTACTTTTTATTTTTTTTATTTTTTTTTTTTAGAGAAACTGTAATTCTTAATTTTTCTAAATTTGTTTCATCAAAATCGGACCAGTGGTTCGCAAGTTATGTTAACCCATTTACAACCATTGTACTCGCTTGTGGACAGAAAATCAGTCAAGTTTAGGCATGTGGCGTAACTCAATGCTAAGTATTTGCACACAAATTTTTGATCATATGCGTAGTTTTATTCCTAGAAACAACAATAAGAATACATCGCTTCACGCGAATTCAAAACGCACTTTTTGTGCGTCAACTTCTGTGCCGGTTTTTCATATTGTGTGATTTGTGTCTTAGTCATTAGTTTGCTGTGATGAGCTATTATCTCTCAGTTGTTAGTTTTAAAATTCGGTGTTGTGTGAGATAAGACTAAAGAGATCAATTTTACAAAAAACAAAACCATTTGAAAATCTATTCTGATTTGAGGTATGTGCCTTTCAAACGTTGTGTACCAGCATAGGTACAATTGCCAAATGTGTAGGTGATATAAAAAATGTATCTTTTGGTTAGGAGGCCATTTCCACTCGTGTTTTTATGGAAAGAGATATTAAACAGGCTTTAGCTGACATCGTGGATGATGATGAGGCAGATGACGTCGATAATCGTCTATGATTCCTATGATGTCGATGTTCAATAATGTCGTAAACTATGGGAAGTATTGGATACGGTTGAACCGTTGAAATATCGTAAAGCGTTGAGTCAAAACTGAACAACAAAAAGACAAGTATACCTCAGCCAAATTTACTTTCAAATTGCAACACGGTATGGGCGGTGTGATCTGTTGTGGAATTCGAGGCAAAAAATGGTGGTGGGCCGCGTTGACTTACGATTGATGAGCTCCACAATGGTAAACGCTGGAAGGCGTACAAAGACGTGAATAATAGTACAAAAATTTGCTTAAGGGTCACGTGACATTACGCAATACTAACCTACGACACTACAAATTGAAAAGTATTCTAAGCGCGCGTTTAGATGACAAGTGTTTCTACAGCTGGAGGACCATTTTCCAAAGAGAAATCTCAAGCTCTTTCTTTTTGATGCAGAGTCTGCCATAAACGAATCAGGTAGATTTGCGACTATGTGGTACGGCTTTGTGCGTGGAACGCGACTGTTTTAAAATAGCCCACTCATAAATTTTTATACACTTTTGACCATTGTACTCGTGTGGGTACAGCAAAATTTTCGTATATGTAATAAAAAAAAAAAATTTTTTTTTTGTTCAACTCTGCGATGGTATAAATCAATAAAAAACTGAAAATCTATGTAAATAAAAATTAATCGCCAAAATGTATGTACGCTCATCACTTTCATACGACTGAACCAAATTTGATAATTTTTTTTTTAAATGTTCGTTGAGGTTCAGGAATGGTTTATGCGGAGAAAAAAACTCGAAAAATTGCCGGAGAACCCCTAAAAACGGCCCTTTTCTTGTTCCATAGAAGCGAATGAATGTTTGGTTATTAGCAACGCTAAGGGAACGACTGAACCAATCTGATGAAATTTGCAGAGAATGTTCTGCGTGGATGAGGAGGGTTTAGAAATAAAAAACTATATGCTTTTCTTGAGGAAAAGTCGGAAAATTGGGACAATACCCCTCCCCCCACAAAAGTAATTTTTTCCATACAAATTTTTTTTTAATTTTTATTGTTTTGTTTTTCAATTATTTGACATCGTTCAATTTGTCGTTTGCTTCAAAAATTTTTGAAAATTATTCAGTGAAAATTTATGTGTTTTTCACACAAAGTGATCAATAAGATGAAATTTGTTACGATGCACGAAGAGGTCGCGCTAACATCGGTTGGACGTTCTTTTGGCGAACGATTTCTTCTACCTTCGGTTGCTAATTGATAAATGTACGCGGTCAACGTCATTTTAGTCATTGCGTACTGGAATGATACGTTGCGTGCAACCTTTTGAGAAGCAAGCCCAGCAATCACAATGATAAATCACGGGAATGCAAAATGTTTTCAAAATTCCGCGTCTCATTATGGGATACGAACAAAAATGGCATAGTCGAAGACATTTTACATTGTATTTGCTAATAATTAGAAAATGGGTCAATCGGTTGATACTTCCGGTAGTTTGTTATCAATCCATCTGCCTTTATCAATTCACGAAAGACGAAACTCATGGGGCGAATGTTTATCCGAAATTGGCCAAATTATCGTACTATACTTCCTTAAGTGCACGCGAAATGTTAGCTGCCAAAATACGATGTTGATGACTTAAACTGGAAGATTTAAAGTCAAATTCCGGATATTCCAAGAAGTCAACTTTGTTCAATAAACATTTTTTTTTTCAATTTGTTTGTTTTTGTTTTCAATATTTTGATTTGTAAAATTATTTGAATAGTTAAATTTCGGTCCGCTGCTTTTTAATTCAGGCTATTCAAAAGGAAAATTATGAAAAATTATTCAGTGAAAACTTTACACAAAGAGGTCAATTGCAGGTGAAATTTGTCACGAAGCCACCAAAGATCGCTCTAAATCGGCCATCAAGTATGGCAGCCAAGACAAGGCCAGGCAAGAAGTACTCCCAGGATGCGGTGGACATACGGCGGGAATTATGGAGTCGCGGTCAATAAGCAAGCGATCGTCACGAGGTCACAGCACGACTTTTCAAACAACAGTTACGATGTTCATGGACTTTATCTTGAAGCAACGTACATAGATATGGTGCTGTTAAGATGCTAGAGTACTCTGTTGAGTGGCAAAAGAAAGGTTGCGCACGCACACATCTTTTTTGGATGTGCGATTGTACACTAGATCATAATGATGAAATCATTCAATCATTGGCCATTCCTGATGCAAAGAAGATCCAGTATGATACGAAGTGATGAAAACCAATAAGGTACATGGACCTTGCGGACACCACAATCACCTTCGGTTTGTATGTCGACAATACATGCACGAATATATCCATGCCTTTTCGGAAAACACAACTGGAAAGATGGATATCACTCTATCGGCGTTGCTCACCAGACGACAATGCAGACATTTAGCATTCAATTAGAGGCGTAAATATCGCAGTTAACAACAATCAAGTGACAACAATGGATCGTACCCTATTCGCCACTATTGTCAATCCATTCTAAAGTCATGTGAATGTGTGTAAATGTAGTTTGGTGTAATCGATAAAATAAGTTGGTAAATAGTCACCCTAGGAAGCAAACATGGCGGTTAGGGTTTTGAACGATAACGTCGATACGTTGAAATGAAATAAAGCGCGTTATAGGATATTTCTTTTGCAATTCATGAAGTTCCGATGTTGTGCGTCGCGAAGTTAATTTGGAGAATGACCAAAGCGTCTATTTCAACCCAGAGAATACAGTACAGTCAACAGAACACACCACCCGCAACAAAATTAACACTGGACGAGTTTTTTTCTCAACTTCCTCAGGGACGTTTTGCGGAGAACATTGCTCTATGCGAAAGAGTTGATATTATACATGATGCATAATCGAAGAAATAGTTGTCGCAAGAAAAGCAGGGTCATCAGTAGATAGAATCCAGGTGTGTTCTCAAACTATGCATTAGAACGGGAATTTACACATCCACCTGAAAACGGACGAGTGTTTTGACCTTCGGTTGCTATTGATAATGTACGCGGTTCAAATTCATTGAGTCATTGCGTACTGGAATGGTAAGGTGTATGCAAAACTTTTTGAGAAGCAGCCAAGCAATTACAATTGCTGGAATATGATGATCACTGTGAATCAAACGAAAGACGATGCTTTTTTTTTTTTTTTTTTTTGTTTTTTTTTTTTTTTTTTTTTTCGATGGCTACTTCGAATGCCAATGAAGTTCGCAACACATTACGCGATGATCCACCCTTCAAATGCCGCGTTAGGCTACGACCGAAATACCATGGCCAAGACATTGTTTACATTGCATCGCTAAGAATTGGAAATGGGTCAATACTTGTGATACTTTCCCGTGGTTGAATCAATCCGATTTGCCGTTTATCAATCACGAAAGATGACTCATCACGAATTTTATATGACATTGGCCAAATTGTCGTGGAGTACGATTCCTTGAGTGTACGGGCAATGTTAGCTGCCACAAATACCTATGTGTGAACTTAAACTGGAATTCAAAGTCAAATTCCAGGAAGACTTGCGTAATACAAATCCGATCCCCCCCCGATCGTCTTGACAATGAAGGACGACACCGTGAATTACAGTGGAATTTTTAAATTTTTGGAGAGGCCTGGTATGTCACCGCACCATTGCAATCTATTGTGACGCACCTATCAAAATAAGGGTCAGAATGCTTGATTCACCGGATTTCTTGAGTTCTGATTTGCCATTTTCCAGTTCAAAAGTTATTCCGTTCCAGTGAAAAAATTGAATTTAAATGACGATCAACAGGATAGTCGCATAGTGGGTGGCATAAATTGGAAATGCTATGTTTTCACACGGCCAGATATACGTGGCGTGCTCACGAGTTGGAAAACCATCTTCTCTGTATATTTACGCACCGGAACAGAAAACAAAAAATTTTGTTTATCACGCTGCTTACATGAAGAAAAAATAGTAGCGACAAATGCAAATACATAAATGATTATCAATAAAATATGAATTTTTTTCTTTTCATTTCAAAACACATAATTTCACGCAGGACAACGGCTGCGGGGTCAGCTAGTTTTATATAAAAATCTTCATGTTTCAAGTAAATGTTTAATTCACCGCACAAACACTATTTCGGTATCCACACCTGTATATATAGTAGTTAGAATTTTAAAAAGTTGATATTTTTAATTTTTTTATTAATGTATTATTATTATAGTCACAACAAATTTCATATCGTTCCGGTGAATATTTTTGAAGTTACACACAAATTTGAAAAAGCGTTTCAGAGTGCTTGGAAGTGCATTCCAAATTTTAAACGTGGTGTTTTCAAAGTCGATAACCAACATTGCACTAAAATGCATAAACCGAATATCCCAAATTTTAGCGCGAGCTTCTTAAATATATTTTTTAGTAATTAATCGAAGACTTTCTCGCACCGATAAATATTTTTTATAAACAATTAAGCCCGAAACTTTTGTCAAAACTCAATTTTTTTTTTTGAGAAACCGTCATTTTGTCAAAAAAATTATTTTGATTATTCCTCGATTTGCTTGACTTGAACATGAATTTAAGGAAATCTTTTTGGTTTTTTTAATTACAGAGAATCCAGTTCAGAGATATATGTAGTGATCACCGCAAAACGTCGTTTTTGAGAGGAGATTCCGGACACAGCTGCAGTTCCTTTCGAAATAAATACTTTTACTAATACTTAGTCTTAAAATACTGTTAAAGGTACAAATTTTTGGATCACAAATTTGAAAGTTTTCTCAAAGAAAAATCAGGAAAATTCGCTTTTTTCCGCCTTCTAACTGTATATAACCTGGACCTGGGGGTAGCCAAAGCATCGCCGCTGATACACGAATAGGCCAAAGTGCCAAACATATTTAATTGTTGGTCCCTGGGAGTCGACTTTTGTCGTCATCACCGGTGATACACTAGCAGCCAACGTGTTAAAAGGACCGTAAAAAATCTAAAACTCTGGTGCTAATTCAATCTTCATAATAACCAGTATTCAAAGTACATACATATTTATAAATGTTGCCCTGTTTTCATGTATTTTATCATTGGTTTCCTCCATAGTCAGCTTTTTACATGATCTTTGAGATTCTTTGGCAGTTTAACCGCTTTATTGTTACAAAAAAGCTAAAGATAAGATACATTTATTTAATTTCTTTATACCCAACCTTCATCAGCATAATGACCGCCATATTTCATTTTCCAACCACACCCTATGGGGTTATGGCTCATTAATATTGCAATACCTCGCTGTCAGTTTTATTTTGCCGTGTGTTTTTGTTTTTTTTTTCAGCTCCACGTGCTTATTTGATGTCCTCTCTTTTGAATGTGTAAGAATAAGAATGCATAAATATTGACAGTTAATTAAGCTCATGTAAAGAGCAATGGAAAAATATTAACCATGGCTAAGTAGAAGACATTTCCCCCGACAATTAACTGAAGCAATTAAAATGAAAATGCGGCATATAATGTAAAAATAAAATTAAAAAGCAAGGCAATGACGCTTAACGCCATTAAAGTGACCCATTAACACAATTAAGAGTTTGAGGGAATATTGGCTGCTGCTACTATAAAGCCAAATCGAGTTTATTTAAATACTCTTTGATTTCAAAGAGTCATGTGATACTAGTCTATTTATTAGTATACCAAGCCACTTCCCAAGAAACAAGAAAATCCTATTTAAGGCTTTTTTGTTAGGGCTTGTGTTTGGTTGGTTGAAAAGGGAAGCGAGCTGCGCCAGACAGCAGGCGGCTCCTTTAGGTCAGCATTGGGATCAGTTGAGGATGGAAGCCGTGGATGTAGCCAGTCCTAACCTACTGAAATCTGGACATTGTTTCAGGTAATGTTCCAATGTAGGAGAAACTACCGCGTATACTTCGTATTCCGCTGAATTCAGTTGTTCATTCCTCTGGAAGTAGGACCTTAAGTATAAGTGCCCTGTGATGACCCCTACAATGTTACTGAGTTTCATTTTGAATAGAAATTGTAGCTGTTTAGTGTAAACCATCAGCACCACCTCAAAGTAATTTTGGGGTATGTCCTGATTTGTTAGTGTGCCAAGACCTGAGGGTTTCCTATAGGGCCCATTGCTTCAAACAATCTTGAACTGGCTGAATCGGCTGGGGGAACTTAGGCGAATTTTGTCCTCAGCCGACCCCGTTTCCTTATGTCTCCTATATCACTGGACAGCTGTATGATATTAACCGAGCTATCGACTGAGAGTCTCGTTGTTATCTGTTCCCTAACACACTGAGACTTAATAGAGAATAGAAGATTTAAGATCATGCCAACATTTTCGGTTTGAAAGACTGAAGTACTTTTATAATAAAAGAAGTCCGACTGCTCCTATTTCATCTTTTGATGCGTCGGTGAATATAGAGATTTTATCGTCGGTACACCGAACATTGTGGTCCATTTTTTTCTACTAGGGAATGAAAACGATGTTCAGCAAATTTTTTTCGGTTCCAAATTGGGGCTTTTTTTTTATAAATCTACCATTAAAAAAAATTATTTAAAGCGAAACTTCCATACTCCTTAATAGTCATCACGCGTCGAGCGTTGCTTGAGAGCCCTAGGACAATCCCTCGGGTTATTTTTTCAACGATATTTAAATTGAATTGTGTAAAATCCGCAGAGTACTGTACATAATACCTTATATCCCCATATGAAATTGTTTAAATATCTTCGACATAGAATTTCAATTTAAGATAACTTGCCTTTATAACTGTTTTTCCGACACGATTTAAATCAAAATAATACATATGTCTTTACTCCTTCATCATTTATTCAAGTATTTATTTTCGTTTGGCAGTCGAAAATTGCTGATCTCGGTATTAAATATTTCGAATGACATCCACATTAACATGCAAATATTTCAATCTAGCGGAACTTGCGGTCTCAGCTGGCTTTCATCTAAAAGCTTAGTTGTTTGTAGCTGTCTAAATGCAATTAGCGTTGATTTCACTCAAATCATCGATGTCGCTCCTTTAAACATCTTTCACCTTTGACATGTTTAACGTGTTTTCCCTTTGCAACTATCTTTCCGCTTTGGCACATCACGTAGCGCAGCATACTAGCATCTACCGTTATCTACACGTGTTTCGCTCCCCACTATTGTGTTATGCGCTCAAAGCTTATCGCTCGTCTTTCATCCCTACGTAGGATTCTTTGCATATCAAACTGTCTAACACCATTGAACCGGAACACCAGCAGACAACCAGCTGGCAAATACCAACGATATGAGTACATGCTGCAGCTGCATATACATACATATACGCATATATCCATAGGTAAGCCATGGTATGCTTTTCCCCAGCAGCATTTGCGCTTTCTTTCTCTACATTGCTTTAGGCATTGACTCGCTCTTGTTGGCTGGCGGGTCGACCATATGACCTTACATTGGTTTTTCGATGTTTAGCGCCAGCCAAAGCCAAACGCATGCCAAATGTTCGACTCTGATGGGATTTTCTTGCACCTGTACAACTGACTATTCGAATAATCGAGTTTTCGCACACTGTGGTGGTGTGTGTAAGTGTGTTTGTGCGATTGTGATTGTGTTGATGTGCAGCAAACAGGCGTCAATTCCCATTAAATTGAACGTGCAATCGTTTTATGCAGATGTGACACTTTCACATTCAATCCTCTTACACTTCAATCGTCCAACCTTTAAGAGCTTTCCAATCACCAAAAACGTTTTGTTTTGTTGCATGCACCACTACACCTATACATCTATATATGTATGGTATAATAAACGCTACATTGCTAACACCGGGATAAGATAAGCATGCGAGTAAAATCTTCGATGTCTGCTTGGGTGTTTCGGTCGGTTGACAGTTACAATTTCATGTCCATTTTGCATTTACAGCTAAGGATACATGTGATCTAAATCATTTCGGTGTCGCTCTGATGCATTTTGTGGCTTTCGCAATACAATATATGTAGTCTGCTTTCGTGGTTGTGGTAAGTATGAATTCATAGTTAGTTTCATCAACAAAGCCATGGACGATTAAAAATTACTTCTTAAGAAAATATACATTTCGAATTTTATGATACGTCCTTTTTTCAGGATGAGAATACTTGCTTAGTAATACACCGGAATTGTGACTGAAGCCATGTTGCCACATTCGAAATTTGAAAGCTCGCTTTGGTGAAACACCCACCAAGATGATATTAAATTACAAATATATCACTTAAAATAATATACAAGTTTAGAGCTAAACACCACCATCGCCCGAAATATGTTGCTTAGAAGTTAAAAAAAAGTAAATAACTACAATTGCAATTAATGAAAAGATGAGGAAGCCCATTAAAATTTAAGTACTGCTGGAATTTCAATCCACAGTCTCAATAGGACGTACATACCTATCAATAAATTTCGAAACTTTTCTTCATTTCACAATTCAGATTTTAAATTTATTTCTTACTAAATACCGATGGCCCTACGCTGATGTTTCTCAAACTTTATTGATCATATTTTTCAATGCACATCATTATTATATTTTTCCTAATAACTATACTACTAGTACTACTACTATTCGCTGAAATTTTTCGTTTATCTTTTCGAAACCTCAATTTTGAAGCAGGAGTTTCTTGTTGTTGTTAGCCTCTTTGTCAGGAAAAAACAACTTTTACACAGCAGAATCTTGATAATGTCCAACACTTAAAAGTTAAAACCTTTAAATTTTCAAGAAATAAGAACCAAAGTTAACAATAGATTAAACGTGAATTTCAACTACAGAATCCGAACACTCGAACTGTAACCAACTAAAAAAGCTATAAAATTCGGTTTAGAAAATTATTTTTATTTATTTTAAAGTACAAAATGTGTGAAGATAATCATAAATTCAGAACCAATTCACTTTTGCTCGATATGATCACCTTTTGCCTTAACTATGGCCTTCAGACGGTCAAAAAACGAATCGCAAGCTGCCCGAATGTGACTTGCCCGTATTTTGGCCCACTCACGGACAATGGCTTTCTTCGGCATCTCGAGACTGAAGTACTTTTTACATCGGACCTTGCTCTCCAAAATGGCCCAGAGAGAATAATCCATTGGATTCGCATCTGGTGAATTCGAGAGCTACGAGGTTTGACAATTAAGTAATGAGACTGATTTAATTGCCGCGCTTGCGGTAAACCTGTGACCTTGATCCCTTCTCCATTGATATATCGCTCTAGCTTGTTTAGTTCGCCTGCTACGTGAAGTTGAGTAGACGTGTGTTTGTAGTGCTCGTCGCGAAAATGGAAAAACAAAATCAAGATAAACGCGTTGCGATAAAATTTTGCGCCTGATTGGGCGAAACAGCTTCGGAAACATAGTGTAAGAGTGTATGGTGATACTACTCTTAGTCGTGCTAACCAAACGCCAAAGCTCACAATGGTTGTCTCCGCGCGCCCTCCTCCCAAAAAAGCTCGCATGAGCAAGTCGAAGGTGAAAACAATGATTATTGCCATTTTTGATAGCCGTGGAATCGTCCACAAAGAATTCGTTCCACCGGGCAAAACTGTGAATCTGTCTACTATTACCAAGTATTCGAAAGATTGCAAAACGGAGTCAACAGGGTGCGCCGGACATCGTTCGTAACTGGATCCTTCATCACGACAACGCGCCGTGCCACACCGCCCTCAGCGTGTCCCAGTATTTGGCCTCTAAAGAAATCGCCGTGTTGCAACAGTCACCTTATTCGCCCGACATGTCACCCTGTGACTTTTTTTGTTTCCTAAAACAAAATCGGTGGTCAAAGGAACCCATTTTGAGTCGATTACGGACATCCAGGCGGCCGTGACGAGGGTGCTCGCGGACATCCCAGTCGAAGCGTTCCAAAAATGTTACGAAGCATGAAAAACGCGCTGGAATCACTGTATAGCTGCCCAAGGGGACTACTTTGAAGGGGATGGCAGAGTTGTAGAATAATTTTAAAATATACGGTTTTTATGGAATCAGTCTCATTACTTAATTGTCAAACCTCGTATTATGTGGTCGTAATAAAGTTCGGAACGTTGTTTTTCAGCCATTCTTGGTTCTTTGGCGCTTTGTGAGACGGTGCTGAATCTTGTTGAAACGTCCATGGTTTGCGACCGAAATGTTTGTTCGCCCATGGCTTCAAAGCAGCCTCCAGAATACTTTCCCTATAATACTCGTATGCCGCATTTACTTTGACGCCAGGCTCGATGAAAACACTTGAAGAGCGCCCATCTGCATTGACAGCGGCCCAAACCATTATTTGTGGCGGATGCTGCCTCCTGGTGGCCAACCGATGACTTAGATTCTCGAATGAACGGTCGGTCGAGTAAACCCTATCGTTTTGAGAGAATACGAATTGCTCAATTGGAAAAACTGTTCGGAATTTGACCGCTTTCGGCCAAGCGAAGCAACTGCTTCGCTCTCTCAAGTCTTACTTGTTGTTGCTTCGGTGTAAGATCATGGGCCTTTTGGAACTTGTAAGGCTTGACCTTGAGCTCATTTTTCAACATGCGTCGGATGCTGCGGCCGGATATTTTCAGTTCTTTAGCCATTTGATTGGCACTGCGTCGTGAATTTCGCTCTAGTCGCTTCTGCACTTTCCAAACTATCTGACGTGACGTTGCACTCTTTTGATGACCACCTCCATAGCGTTTTGCGACGCTACCAGTAGGTATCATTGTAACGAGTGACGGTGCGATAAACAAAAACTTTATTCACATTAAGTGTTTGAGCTCACGAACAATCGCTGGCCACTGTTTTTTACCTCGACCTTGAATTTCAATCATTGGCCAATATTTTCTTTCAAAAGTCAACTATATGGGGTGCAAATATGCGGTACCTAGTGGCTTGAACGGTTTATGTTAGATTTGGACAATTTTGGGTCATAAGGTGACACATTTAGTGACATTATTCGTGCGAAGTTTTATCCCGTTGTATTTGTTTATTCTTAATTTGTTCATTGAAAAGTAAAAGAATCAAGTGGAATTTAAATTTGTGTTATATTGCAAGTAGGCTACAACCACGCCAAAATTCGGTTTTCACAGTGACATCACAGTGACATAGGAAAGACATAAATATCAGAAAGTTGGCAGTGACACGCCCATTAGTACATTCAGCCTATTAGGGAGCGCGCCGTGCCCATTCATTCAAGATGCATGCTGCTATCGTCTGTGACAAATTACAGTAGAATAGTGTCAAAATAAGGAACGTAATAAGTTTTCGTTTAATTGCGTTTTGTGGACGTGGCAGAACTAACGTCTTTTGTGAAGAAAACTGGTATTTTTGTGTCAAGTGTCGAGGAGTGTGAATATAATTTCTTAAATATTTTATATTATCATTTTTATACTCCTTCAACATGTTGCTACAAAGAATAATAGTTTTGGTCGCTTTACTGTTGTTTGTATCACCTTAAACTAATCGATATAAATGTGGACTTACAATGCCTCACAAAAGTATTCGAAAAACCAAATTCAAGAAAGAAATTGCCTGCAATTCTTACACATTTTTCATGACTCAACAACTCGACTGGGAGAGCTTGACGGAGAAGTTTTGATGCATCCACCATATAGCCCTGACCTTGCACCACCAGATTAAGTTTGATTAGAAATGCGAAAAGACTTTTTCAACTACCCAATTCATGTATCGTATATCAGGATGAGGATAAAAGTTGAAATCCGGTAGACTGTTTGTCTGTCCACCCTTCGGTCCATGCAAGCTGTAAATTGAGTAAAATTGAGATACCTTTAATGAAACTTGGTATGTAGGTTCCTTAATAGTAATTATTAGTTCATAGATGGACGTAATCGGACCACTGCCACGCCCACAAATCGCAATTAACCGAAAACATGTAAAGTGCCATAACTAAGCATTAAATTAAGATATGAAGCTCTAATTTGGTGCAGAGGATCACAGTAGCAAAGAGCATCTGTGGTAAATTTTTTTTAAAAAGGTGGGGTAAATGAATATCTAAATACGCCAGAGACATTAAATTTTAACACCAAAATGGTATGAGAATGCTTTATGGGAGCTTTAGTAAGTAGCATTCTTTGGCATTCTTATGTCGGTACCTATAGGTGACTTTTGTTCCAAAATGTCGGTCAATTTGTAATATGTATATAACTGAAATTAGGGGTTAATCCTTTTCGTATATAGGTTTATCTGTATGTCAAAAATGGGCTGAATCGGAACAATACCTCCCTTAGCAACCATATACTTAATACAAAGATTTTAGAACTTCGCAAATTGAAAGAGTATAAAGAGTAGCCCTTCCTTACTTGTTATATATATAGATATATAATCCTTATTGAATTATTATAAAAAATGTGATGAACGAAGAACCGCTCCTCCGATTTTGTGCAAACCTCGCTAAACCATCTACTAAATAGTCAGGACATAGCCTGTTCTTACGTTATAAAATTACAACGAAAAGTGGTATTGCTTTATATAAGCTATATAGATAGACATAAAATCATAAAAACTAAAATTAATTTTACTTTTAATTTCCATAAGTTATTTGATTATATTGTATTTGGCATTGGAAATATTAAATTTTTTGTTTGCTCCGAAGAGATTTTTTAGCATTCTTTGAGTATGGCTTCTTGTAGGCCAATTTGGATATTGCAATAGTATGTTTTTTTTTGTATAAACCACGTTTCAAATCTGTCCACAAGTGCTCAATCTGATTAAGGTCAGGGTACTGAGATCGCGTTTTTTAAGCTTTTGGAATGTTGCACAATATCCGCTGCTTTGTATTTTGAGATGTATTTTTGATGTCGTTGTCCTGTTGAAATGTATAACGATCAGAAAGTCCTAATTTAGCCGCACTAACACTTAAATTTATTTTAATATTTGAGTATATGATATTTCCGGTGATCCTTTTTATCAATCAAAACTGCATGTTTTCGAAACATCATCATCATCGAAACATTCTAAACGCTTCTATTCACTCTTAAGCAGCTTTATTCATGGAGTTCGCTCAATGTAGCCGGGAGCTCTAAGCGTTCTGCGTACAGTTGCATTGCTAACACATATTCCAACAACTGAGCGAGGCTTTGATTCTGGAGGTCAAGTACATGGATTTTCATTATTCATTCTTCTCACGATAAAGCTTTACCACGACTTTTTTTTAACATAATTCTCTCAAGGGAAGCAATTTAAAGATCAGTTTATGGATTTTTATCATCATTTTCTCTGTCTTGTGACTCGGTGCATTGGCTTGATGAGACAGGACTTACTTTTCATCAAATACGGCTGTTTTTCGACGATTTTGTCCAAGTGACGATGTTGTGTGATTGTTGTTGATTGTCTTTCCTTTTATTTAATAAGCATCTTAAAATAGAGACGTCATAACTTTACCAGCCAACAGTTGCGTTTTTCTACAGTTTAGAGTGGGTTCATAGTGTGGAGCCACTCAGATGACTGTCGATTGGAGTTCGGCGTGAAATGATGAAGCCGTTGTGTTAACCAATCTTTTTCGGATGTCAACTAAAGCAGGCACACTGCTCAAAAATCTTATTCTTGAATCCTTTCCAAACTCAAAGTAGGTGAGGTTACTAAAATTCTGCGAAACACGTTGGGTGGAGCATTTAGAATCTTTTTCTTTATTTAACGATTTATTCCCATTGATCTGTACAGCGTTGGAAGAGCTTGATACTGAAAATTTAAGAAGTGATTTATCAAAGCCACATGCTTTGTTGACTGCAATCCAATCACCTCAATTTGTGATTGCTATGGCGATACTAAAGCCAATTTTTGCATTATCAAAACACATAAGCCTATGTTTGCAGCAAATAGACTGTGATTTGAGCAGCTGCGTTGCTTATGCAAATTATTTGTATGCTGAAATTAGTGAAATGCGTAAGGATTTTGAACAATCGTTTAAACTAATTTTGAATCAGTTAAAACAATAGCCGCAGAATTAGATTTAGATAATAAAGTTCCGCGTTCGGCGAAACGGCAAACTAATCGCGACAATTATGAAGGCGAACCGGAAGAATATTACAGCAGATCAATTTATATACCGTTTTTAGATCGTTTTTTGGACCAAATCAATGAGCGATTTTTAAAACAACGAGAGCTGCTTTCTAAAATTGAAAACATTTTGCCAAATAAATGCATAAATCTTGACGTTATTGAGATGCAGGAGACTGTTCGTGTTTTAGAAAAGCAATGGTCCGCTGATGTAGAAGATTCCGATGATTTCGTTGCTGAATTTAGAATGTGGAAAAGGTTAAAAATCTTTTCTTCAGATTATATTTTCTAACTAAAATTTTGAATATATTTTCAGGAACTGGTTAAATCAAAGAAAGAAATCCAAAACTTTTTTAGAGTCGTTGAATTGTTGCGATGCATAAATTTTCAAAACAGTGCATCGTTTTTTAAAGATTGGAGCAACAATCCCTATATCTGTCGCTTCAAGTGAACGCTCGTTTTCCTCACTTCGCAGGCTTAAAACATATTTAAGAAATAAAACTGGAGAAGCACGCCTGAACGGAATGGCTCTCTTGAATATCCATAGAGATATAGACGTGACGGAGGAAGAGATTTTAAATGTTATGGCCCAAAATAAAAGAAGATTAGACTTCAATTTGTGAATAAAATAATGAAACATTGTCTTTTTACCTAAACCGCCCCCTCCCCAATTTTTTTTCCTGCGTTCGCCACTGTTCGTGAATGATAAGACGTACCGCTCAGTTAACTTTTTGATGTTTTGGCAAATTTATACACGCACTTTTTTATACTTAATTTCTAACTTAAAATCGTATGGATTTAATTATTGTAGTTTCATCTAAGCGTCAGGCCGTGGACTTTCCAATTGACAGGATTATCACACTAGCTTTAGTTGGGTGGTTACATAAATATTAGGATATATTTATGTATATGCTGAGCTTCACTATTAATATTAAAAGTTATGGTATTCGGTCCTCAGTAATCGTAGCGTTATCCGATTTGGCAAAATGGCTAAACGACCATAAAAATAATAATGTTAATTACCACAATTACAGTAAAGTAGTCATGATAAGAGCTATAACCAATATTGGTAAATTTATTTTTATATGCATTAAAAATAATAATAGAATAAATAAGAAAATTAAAATAAATTAAGTATATCATTTACATATTTCGTCGTTAACGGTACTAGCCCGATCTCGAAAAAATTGGTGGTAAGATGCAGTTGGCGACAAGAAAATTTGCAATAAAGTCACATAACAATTTTCCATTCCTTATCAAACCACAAATTGTTTGATTTACGGCTCTCTCTACTCTGCTTTTATAGCTCGTGCTAACCAGCCATTTGCACTTGTAATTACCTACCATTTTCCTGTTATGCCACTGGTACTGCTACTGCTACTACTTTTTATTCCTTTGCCGTTTTAGCTTGGATTACCATTTCAATAAAGACTCCTGCCAGAGAGCAAGTGGTGGTTGGCGTTTCAATTGAAATTCAAATGGGTAAATTAAATGTCTGACGCTGCCTTAACTTCAAATGAGCGGTGAGGTGATGTGGCTGGAGAGATAAGATGTAATTTACGTTCTGCTGCGTTGCTTTTGAATGCTAAAACGGCAGCAGATACCACATAACAATAGTACTAAAAATGTAGTGATTAAGAAACCTTACAAGATGATGTATTAATTTTTATTAGGTGGTAGTAGGATCATGCACGAATTTGCAAAAAATGTGTGACCTTTGTAATGCTTTAGAGGTTATCCTAAGATTACCAGCATCACGCCACACTTAGGTATTAAGTGAGTTTATGTACATATTATGTGAGCTGAATGGTTAGTCGAGTGTTGGTAGAACTTGTTGAGTACTCAGCTACGTTAATCGAGACATTAACAATAATCAAAAATATTATATTAGTTGAAATATGTAGTATTAAATAAATTGTCTTCTTTCTTTTTTCATACGAATACGATCCGTTTTTCAATCATCCTATCTTGTTCGGAGTTTTTTTCGGCAGTTCAAAAATAAATAAATCTGTGCAATTTTCTCATCTTGCTTGTTCAGACATGTGTACAAAATAAATAAAATAGTATAAGTTGTTCGATTTAATTTTTATATACGTAAATTTTTCAAGCTTTTTTCGTACAATTTTAACATTCTAGCAATATACTACTTCAGATTGTTACAACGAGACGAAATTGCGAGACTTTTTATTAAAAATAGTTCTGCAGTTGTATTGGGGCATTTTTAAAAAACGAGCGCCATTTGTGTTGTTTTCAGTATTCAATTCGGCCAAAAATGGAAATAAATTGTGAACATTTTCGCACGATTAGCTTTTAAAGTTTTCGACGTGGATTGACTATATTTTTGGAGATGAAGCTCCAACGCCAGTGTTTATCGATGTTATGGTGAATTTAATCGAGGTCATAGATTACTCCAAGACGAATTTCGAAAAGATCGCTCAAAATCCGTTGTTGTTCAGCGAACTACTGATGCTGTGTGCACACAGTTGTACCTGCATACATTCAATATTGCATGTGTCATTGCATCATTTAAGCGTAAAGATACGATTTCTTTTGAATGTTGACACGATACACATGATCAGTACAAACGATACGTTTATGATAACACAAATTAAATTTATTTAAAAAGAAACAATTAATAAAAAAATACAAATATAAATTAATGTAATTTTACAACAGTCGACCCGGCTTCGATGGTTGTTGCTCTACGACTTCTCTTCAACAACTCACACCGAGTCGTATTTCTATCGCAATTAACTCAGAGGCGTATTTTGTGGCAAATACGCTCAGAGGAGCATTTTTGTGGCGTGACACATGGACATTGCACTATAAAACAAACGTTGTTCACTTTGGATCCCGCACAATTTGTCTATCACTCAAAACGAGGCTCGTGTCAATTGGTTGAGAAAAATGCTAAATAAATTCGATAGCGGTATTTCGAAATACGTCTATGACATTGGGATATGTGATGATTCGTGGATTTACACGTGAAAAAAAGTAAATAGGAGTCGACTCTATGGATATTATCTGTTGAGCCAAGTCCTACAACAATTTTTGCGCACGAAGTCTTTCCAAACACAATGTTGTTGGTCTTTTAGAACAATTACAACCACCTAGAAATAATCAAGAAATCTGACCGCCGAAGACGGATCACTCTCCACCATAACAATGCGTGCACCTACATATACATCGACTAAAACAACTGCATTTTTGAGCACCCAAAACAGCGGTTTGATGAGTCATTCGTATAGACGAACTTGATACCGAATGACCACTTTTTATTGCAAAACATAAAAAATAAACTTTCAGGTCAACGTTTTAGAATACTGAAGAGGCGGTTGATGCATTTAAAGCGCATGTTGTGCAGATACCTCGATTGTGGCAAAAGTGCTTCGATAATTTGTTCCAATGCTTACAAACGAGTATAGATCTTAATATAGAATATTTTGAAAAACAATAACGCGATTTTCTATTATTAATACTTTCCTTTATCCTCAAATCTCTACATATAAAAAGTAACCTTGGTATTTACTTACTTTGATTAAAGTTTCAGATCTCCGATTCTATTTAATTATGTGCGTCCCTTGCAGGTGATTGGAAGAAAGTAAATGTGAAAATGAGTTTGGAAAGTGTACAGCAATAGGATGCTGGAAAGAATCGATCAGAGCGAGAAGACAACCTTTCAACATATTGGGCTCAAGTATAGTTAATTGATGACTATACTTTTTCTAAGTATATATTTGAAAAGTGTTTTCCTTTCAATTACACTGTTTACTGAAGGAATCTAAAAATACGACTAGAAATTTTGCATTACTTGCTTGTTGTGAAAAATAATTTCATGTTTGACTTTGGCATTGCTACAATATACAAAATGACCCCGACGATTTCTAGTCACTCATAACGGTATCGTAAACCCACACATATTCTTTCCTTGAGTTACCAATTAAAATTTTTGCTACCAGATGGTGTCCTTCGCATAAATCTGTCAATGTTGCAACTCGCTTTACATGGCTTTGTTGCAGGAACATGATGCATGATCGTCAGATGTCAATTGCTAAATAAACAAGATTTTGTAGAATATTGTTGTTGTTGCTATTTTTTCATAAACGTATAAGCGAATACGATGCATAAAGAGATAAATATTTTGTGCTTGCACTTTTTAAATTGTTTATGTTGTTTTGTTGCGTAAGCGACTGAATAGCTTGACATTTCAAATCGCAGCTGCATGAAAGCCCTATCAAATTCGTACAACTTTCGACCGAATAGTAAAAACGCTAAAATGACGATGCGCTGAGCACAGTCATTTCATAAAGCAAACACCGAAAATCCAGTCACGTTTGTGGCGCGGAAAATGCAACTGAATGACTGATAGCGCTGGCGCTGATGACAATGCTGGTCGCCGCTTTTGTATTGGTGGTTGTGATCAATTTTCAAAATATTAACATGACATGGTATGAAATGCCAGAAATGCCAGAAATGCTGCTAAATCGATTTTCATTGAAATTGCCGAATGCAGCATCCACACTTGCAAGCAACGCATTTACACAAGTGGGTGTTGTATACTTCTACGTGTTTGTGTGTGTGTATGTTGGGATGCGTGTGTGCTTTGGTTGGTTTGTCCGTTCAACAACTCAACATAATGTCAATGAAATCGACAGAGAAAATTTATTCACGCGCGACACATCGCCTTTTGCATTTGAAATGCAGGACATGACATTGTAAACGTATTTGTTTATTTTGTACCGTTACTTTCGTGCGGGTATGTGCGTGCAAATTCAAATTCAAAAAACGTGCATTTGCGTGTGTATGTGTGCATTTATTGTGAATATTTTATATTATTGTATTTCTACACTATCAAATTTCCATTCGCACACACACTCACATGCACTTACTAACGAAGCATGATATTTTTTCAAATTTACATAGCTGCTTGTGTGTGTGTGGTTGTGCTGTTGTTGTTGAAGTGTTTAGTCAGCTTGAGGCATGAGTCAACATATAATATGCATTACAAACGCTAAGCGCTGCAGGCAAGCACTTACTACACTGGCGCGCATACGAATGCATATTTGCAGTTGGTTTGCATCAATGTGTGCATGTGTGTGTTTGTGTTAGTGCATGCAATTCAAAACTAACAAGAATTTGATTTTAATTTTAATTTACCGTGTTTACATATTTTTGGGCAACTACTCGATACTCTCAGCGGCCACGCACATATTCGCCTGCTTTGCTGCACTTTTTCGATTTGCTGGCATATTTTCAAAAATCGGTTTCATGTTGCACAAATGCTTGTCCTGAAATACAAACAAAAAAGCTTACACGTTATTTCCCCTTGGTTACGACCAATCTAAGTGGATATTTGCTTTAAGAGCATAATATGCTGCATATTTAACCACACGCACACTCACACATTTACATGTCATGCATACCTTTATAATTGTGAATTATTTCTGTATTTTCGTTAACCAAAGGCTGTGAATATGTAATTTGTGCTTGTATATATGCTGAGCTTATTTATTTATTATTGTTGGGAAATTTCCGCAAAATTGCAATTAAATTGCAAACTTATTTGTAGAATAACATTGCAATAACGGTAAATTAAATTTATATTATAGCAAGAGTTCAACACTAAAGCGTTTACAGAACAGTTTAATAACTATTTATTACATTCCAAAAAAAAAAAACTTTATGCAAGCTTAATAAGTTTTTCTTGAGTTGCCTGAGGTGTTGCAAATAACATTAAATACAACACTGAGAACATTATCGTCATTCTAAGATCAATACTCAACTCGATATGCTTTAAATAACCAATCTAAAAACATATTGCCAAAAAAATAAGTCATATTATACAGTATAATTATATATATCAGTATAATTCTAGTCAAAACTCTGTTATCTGTTCATCATAACTAAGGGGGAACACTTTAAAGTAACCTCAATTTGTGATATGTTTACTATAGTTGAAATCGAATGAAAACCGAACATATACATACTTGTTTGCTATATTTTGCTTATATAGTATCTTTTTTCATTGTATCTTTAAAGCTAATTTTCTATTACTAAATTCTTGAAAAGCTCTGTAGATCGAATCGGGATATTCTCAGTTCGTTCACTCGATAGTCTGGTTAAAGTAATCGAAGCGGAACGGTACTTGGTACCCTTCAAAAGTTTTACCATTATGGATTATCTCAAAATAATTAAGAAAACTCTCAACGAAACATCTTATACTCTCGCAACTTGCAGAAATCAAAGAAGGCGAAATTCCTTCAAGTTGTGTAACAACTTTATATTATATTAAAATAAAAATATTTTGTTTTTAAACATCAACGAGTTACAATCAAAATTATATTTTCTTTTTCTTATTTGAAGGCCATAAACTCAGAATTATTTTTTAAAACCTCTAGAAATGAGATATGTGGTTTTAACTCGACCAGGGACGGGCTGATTGTATTAATAATGACATTGAACAGCTATTCTAGAAAATATTTTCTGAAGCAAAATAAAATAAAATAACTAACAAATTGACCGATCTATGCGGCATAACGTCATCTGGAAATTGAAAAATTTATACATTAGTCATATAGGGCTTAGTTTAGTATTGACTCGATTTAACACATTTTTGACACACAAGCGTACTATTATCAGGAAAGAATTGTTTCTGTTTTCAGTTAAAAGAGCCTGAAGATTATATTAACTATTTCTCGATTGCACACCGATTTGCACACCGGAAAGTGAGGGATTCAAATGGTATTTAAAATTGTTTTATATGAGATGTAGTCGTACAATCAGGGGAATGCCTTTATCACATTTGGTTGAAATCGGTAGGGCCGATACTATGATATGTGATTTCTTCTAAAACTGAGCGGTGCAACGCAGTTCGTCCAATTTTTACGCCCCCTCCTATAAAGAATATGGCGCATTTCTTCTTTTTATTAGCATAGACCTCGCTTACGTCATTATAGCGGAGTTTATAATTGCGCACTAGTCGTTCTTCCATTTCGCTGTTTGCTGCCAATTGAAGTGTAGCCAAGTCCTTCTCCACCTCTTTGTAATTTGCTAAACTCAGAGTCAGAGTCGTCGTGTATATCGTAAAGCTCATCGTTTCACCGGTATTCACCGTTTCCAATACGCAAAAGAACACAAATGTTCCGCAGAAATTTTCTCTCTACAACTTGTAACTTGTTGTAATCTTCCATGCCCCTGCAAGATATAGCAGGACGGAAATGATGAGCAACTTGCAGATTTTAGTTCTCAATTGCCTACTCAATCCGAAGAAACACCTACTACCAATAGGGATTCTGCGTTGGATATTTGTTAGTGTTGACGCTGGTTGCAAGAGAGACGAATATATTACAGCCAACAGTGACATGGGAGTCTAGTCGGGACTGCGACGACTGTTTGTTTGATGACATGGGATATTTTATCTTGCCCTCGTTCACTACCAGACAAATTTGCTTTGCTTATATAATATGGAGAAAGCAGAACTACGGCGTGGTTGTTGTACGCCAACACTCTTGTAGAATATGATACTTTCTCTATTTAGCTCTGCAGCTCGAATTATTTTCTTCAAGAGTCGTCTTGTCTGAAACCTCGTTTGGAGAGCTCATTTCCGATCCTGACGTAGCTTTTGATATTGCTCAACGTCAGTTTACACACCCATATTAATTTTGCGGGGACACCAAATTCAGACATCGCTTTTTGGATTGGGCATGCTTGTGTCCGACCATATTCTACAAAGAAGCTTATGCATGCTCTTTATCAGTTCTTCGTCGCCGTATTTGAATAGCAAAGCCGTAAAACTATTCATTAGTATTTGAGATGCGCCGCGTTCTATCAATTCTTCGATTTATACTATGATTTTGTTGAACAAAGAAGTGCGATAATGCACCATCTTATAACGCATTGGATATTCGTGTTCACATCGCTACATTTTACAATTAATATCGTGCCGCAACCACCGCATTCGCCTGATTTACCTTCGTATAATTTCCGGCTATTCAGCAAATTCACAAGACCACTCCGAGGACATCGTTTTAACTCAATTGATATAAAAGCTGAGTCGAAGAAGGCTCTAATGGCTATCACGACGGAGTATTTTTCCAAGTTCTTTGATGTGTGGAAAATTTGGTTAACATTGGTTGCTATAAGTGTATTGCAGCGGAAAGGGATTACTTTAAAGGAGATGAAATGGACAAATTTATATTTGATCACAGTAGTACCCCTGGCGGCCAGCTTATCAATATCAAGCTCTTCATACTAACGCATTTCGACCTCTCTCTTCTTATACTCTTGCAAACAGTTGCTAAAGAGTATTATAGTTTTGTTAACTTAACGGTTGTGCGTGTGACCTAAAACTTAACGAGATGTTCGACGAGGGTTCGCCAATAACCGAAAACATGTAAAGTGCCATAACTAAGCGTTAATTAAAATACAAAGGTGTAATACGTTACAGAGGATCGCAGCAACAAGGGGCACATGTGGGCAAAATTTTTTAAAAGTTGGGCGTGGCTCCACCCTCTAAAAAGTTTAAAGTACATATTTTCTAAACCGTTTAAGCTATAACGGTACTGTTAAAAACTACTAAAAGTGCGATAAATCAATAACTGAATATGCTAGAGAGATTTAGCGGAGTAGGTGTGAAAATTGGACGATGAGCGTGGCATCACCCACTCTTTGTGGTTCTCCGACCCCACAAACCGATTTCGGTAAAATTTAGTACATGACATCCTTTATACATATAACGGAATACAACTTTGCACGAGTAATGTCTTTAGTGTGTGCTACCTTATGACCAAAAATTGTTCAAATACAATAAAAGTGTTCAATCGCCTAAATACCGAATATTTAGACCTCGGTACCTATAGTTGACTTTTGATCTTGAATGTCGGTCAATGTGATATATATAACTTAAATTAAGGGATAAGCCTCGTTGTGGTCGACTGAAAGATTTGAGGAAGGTAATCTGTTTTCTCTCCACTACGACACAGCACTCCTCATCGTACCAGCCGTACTAATGCATTTACCGAAAACTAATGGTTTTGTTTGCAGCTTTACGTAAGGAGCTTGAATCAGCTGTCCTTTGTGATTTCAGCTTCTCGTCGTCGAACCTTCCTTGTGCTCGTTAACGTAAATATTTTGCTACACTAAGGCGGATGCGTACATTTGCTTCAACAAGATAGTGTTCCGAATCAATTTTAGGAACTCGGAGCGTGCGTATGTCTAAACCTGGAGATAATTCTTCCGTTTATCACAACATGATTGAATTTTCCTATGTTGGAATCTAGTTCTACAGTTGATAATATCTCGGGACCCAGTGAAAACGATCATCTTCATTTTGGAATATTTAAAAATACCTTCTTGCCCACCCTGTGGTTAAAGTTGCCAAGCATAATTTTGACATCGTGGCGAGGTCAGTTCTCATTGGAACGCTCCAAGCACTCATAAAAGGCAGCTTTGGTCTCATCGTCCTTCTCTTCCGTCGGAGCGTGGACTCAAATCAGAGATATGTTGAAGAACTTCGCTTTAATGTAGATTGTGGCTAGGCATTCATCTACCAGAGATAATGCAAGGACTCGACGACGGAGCCTCTCTCCTACACCGAATATGCGCTTTTTTATATGGTCACTGTAGTAAATGCCTGAAGGACCGACTCTTCTCAGTCCTTGTCCCACTAATCGCATTTCTTGGACGGCGGCCAACCTTAACTTTTTCGAGGACATCAATCACTTAGGTAGCGGCACCCTTAATTAAAGGACCGGACATTCCAGGTGCATACTATTAAATCTTAGTCCTTAATGACGTAGTCGTCATCAAAAGAGGGAGCTCTCAGCCGTGGCTGTTGTTTCCTTTTCGTTGGAGGCGGTTTTTACGTGGCGCGTCTCAAATCCAGCGTACAGTCTGGGAAAGGTTCGCCTTCTTACTTTAGCTCGCTTTCAGACGGATGTTCTTTGGCTACACAGAGAATACTTGGTATAAGACTGAAAGTCGTGAGCTGATAAAGCCATATGCAAAAGAATCATCTCGGGACGCGCCCAAGTAATGGCGCTAAGAGAACTTTCCTCACTTGTTAATTTTTCGCCCTTTAAGTAAATTTTAACAGTATCCTGATATGGGGAGTTCACGTTGTTATCTTCAGCGATTTGTTTTGAGCAAGCTTGATTACTGTACATAGTTTAAGCGGTTTAGAAGATACATTAAAATTCTTGGAGCTCTTTTTTTTCAATTTTAGCCAGCAGCAGCTTTTTGGTTATCTGATCCTCTGCAGTAAGTTTTATTTCTTTACAATAATTTAGTGCTTACTTTATAAGTGTTTGCTTAATGACGTTTTGTTGGCGTGACTGAGGTTCGATAACGGTCGTCTACAAGCTTGCCCTCCTTTTTTTGCCAAGGAACACGTCACGTATCTCATTTTTTGTTTTAGCCAGATCCAGATCTACCAGAAAATGGAATAGACGAAAACTGTTTAGACCGGTATGAATCTACAAAAGTCTTCATCTACGATCAACTAAAGCTCTTATATTCAAAACTAAAGCTCCACAATCTTCTATCTGTTTCCATTACGTTTTAGGTAAAAGATGCCATTAGATAAACAATATCTAAAACTATTGTGACTTAAAGAGAGGATCAGAAGTTAAGATTACATATGTTGAAAGGAACTGAGTAACTACAAAAGGTTTTCATCGGATATCATAAAATACTCTCGTTTCTTAATATTATATATATGAACGGATTTTTTAAAGGCTCTAATTTTTAAATTCAAATATAGTACATATAGTAGAATGATAAAAATAATGCATTATATGTGATCTTGCGGAATAAAATAAAAAATTCGTGTAGCACTTGCTGGCGATGTTCAAATGGCAGCATTTTAAAACAAAAAAATGTACATCATCGACATGTGTGCTTTAATATTTTGGCCTGCAAATTTTGAAAAGAAATATTCCAGCACCCCAGCATCCGCCATTATGTACATGTGAGACTCCTACGTAATGATGTATTTAATGAAATTTTGAATGGGTCCCCTGTGCGTTCATCTTTATTGCTTGCTTAATTTCTGTGGAGCTAACAAGACCACATGAAAAAGACCCAGAGTTTCTTCAATTGTGCGAAGGTTACTGCATTATCTATGGAATAAGTTTCAATGTCACACAATGCACGATAAATTTTTGCCAGTGGTATTTCGACATAATAAATAATTTTGAAATTGCAAAACAAGCTTTTCATAAAAACATGCTATGATTTTTGGCGACTCTGTACATGTATTCGTTCATATAATTCATATATACATACAGTAAGTCCTTCGTAGTATTGCACTTGGTGCATACTAACGAATCATTGGCGATAAATAACAACAACGAAGACTGCCACCACACCACAATCACCATTTGTTGCAACAGCTAAAACGAGCGCAATTTTTGCGCAAAATTTAGCAAGGACAAATATTATTATGTAGAAGTAAAACATATATATTATATATGTATATACCGCGTAAACACACTGCATACCATACCGTACAATTGCGACAAGGGAACCAAGTGACTTTATTGCTTAGTTTTCCATTCGCACATACATAAATAAATATTGCATACAAATTTCCCCGAATGCAAATTCAACTATTTACATGATTACATATGTATGTGTATGTGTGTTGTGCGCTGGCAGTTTTCTTTGTTGCATTGTCATTTTTTCGCGGTTACAAGCAATTGATGCTGCCTTGTCGTTATTGTCGCTACAACTTGAAAATGTATGCAAATAAATTTCAATATTCCGCCCTGACCTCATTGCGTTTGCTTGCTCTTTAGTAGCGACAAGTCCAATGCCTTCTCTGCGCTCAAGTAAATAAAATACATATTTCCTCCACTACGCTGACACAAACTTAGAGTTTACATAAATGCAGTTTATATAAATTCTGAATAGAAATATCTGAAATAAAAGAGAAACCAAATGCTACAAAGAAATCCAAATTCAAATTTAAAAGGATTAATGGATTATGTGGATTATAGTTCCATATAAACATAAATAAATTTATTTTTTAGATTACGTTCGTATATTCCTTAGAAATTTTAATATCAATCATATGAAATGCTTAATTATAAGCTTTAAGTACACACTTTGAGTAATATCCGAGTGTTGATTTCGAAGGGAAATAATGCCAATTTTTCAATTATTTTTCAACCTTTGGTCAATTTTCTAGACCGATCGAGTTTAGCATTAGTTGTGCCCTGAACACAGTTTTTCTAAGCTGTCCCAGAATATTTAGCTCCGCAAATACTTATATAATTCTGAAGCAATGGACTCTAGAGGTATACCTCAGGCCTTGGAACATCAGCAAGATAGGGCATACCACATATTTAACTTGCTGGACAGACCAGAAGCTATTACTTCTATGCAACTGCATTAATTTGTAACATTGTGGAGGTCATCACTGGATATCTACTTCTAAGATCCCAACAACAGATGCTGGAACACTACCTTTGTGAATGCGCTGCCTTTGTGAAACGAAGCTTAATTTCATTTAATCTATGTTAAACCTTGGATATTATTTTCCTAACAAAGTAAACTTTCTTCGTAGGAATTACCCAAAGAGCATTTTTGAGAGGAAAAGTCATTGCATGGCTACATAATAAAGTAAGAATGTTCTCTGGTTTGGCAATAAATCGGTCCATATATATATCTTAATAATCTGAAATAATTACTCATGTACCGCGGGTTAACTTTATTCGGCATCGATCCTTCAGTTACTTCAATAAGAGATGGAAAGAACCCACAGACACTAAATGTTAATCATGTTTTTCTGCTTAATCATGACACCAATTCATTATTTATGTTAACAAGAGGCTTTAATTAAAACATAATATTTTTGTATTGAAGATGAAAGACATGGACACTCATTAAATCTATGGATTACATAAAATATGATTTGATCCGAAAACACAATTTTTTTACCAACGACATACCAGGATAAACGGCAAAGTTATAGTGTGATCGATTCGCTACTCTCCAACGCTTGGCGAATCGGAGACAATTTTCAGTACATCATCGTAAGTTTGAAGACGGAACTATTCCATAACGCAAGGTTAACTATTTGGCGGTCAAATACATTGTGTTATCGATTATTAAATAAATTCCGATAGCATAATATTTTTTCAATCCTTATGGTTGCTTAAACTCGTGCTTCTCAATGTGCTCAAATTAAGTTAAAAACACCACAAGCATCTATCACTTAAACGTTCTGTCATACAAGTGTATGCGATTTTGATACACGAATAAAAAATACTCGCCAAATTTTCTACAAACTGCAGGCTCTCAAAAATTTATAGTCCTTAAAAGTAATCGATGCTCTGGGAAACAAGAAAATGCGTAAAGCAAATGTTAAAGTTTTATGCATCCCGGGGGCAGGTCGTGAAAATACCAACATTGTTGTTGTTATGCGTTCAAAATGCTCGCACATGTTTACTGTTATGCCGGCAGCATTTACGCTGTCACTGGGATTTATTGACGCTCCTTAGGAAGTAATTGAATTTAATGTTTTAATAAGGTGAGTCGTGGCTAAATTTATATACGCGAATATGTGTGTGTAGGTGAATATAAAGAAATAGAGATTAGAAATAATGTGAGTGGGAGATAGCAGTTTATTGTGTGCAAAGCAACGCACTGTGTTAAGTATGTGACAGTGTGGCGGGGCGTATGATTAACTTTTACATTAGGTAATTAAATGATGCATTGCACATGCAGTTTTTAAATAAAACTTCTAACTAAAGCAATTTGATGATGCTATGCAGAAAATATTGCCGGAAAATATGCGTCTTCGAGACAAGCGCACTTGTTATTACGAATATGAATAGTGCATAACCGTAAAACTACAAGTATTAGATATGCAAAATGCTCCGCGAGAGACCAAAACTGACGCGTGACTTTATGTGCTGCGCGGCACGTATTTGTCATCATGTTACATTCGTGCGCTGTTGGCGCTAGCTGTCAACGGCGAAGGAGTGCGCCGTGCCGGCAATATCCCGAGCGAGTTGTCTGCGCGTTAAACAACAATTTTTATAGTCACCAACTTTTTCATGACTGCTTTCGCGACTAAATAACTTTTGCATGCGAAAATATCAGCGTATAGCTATTGCCGCTTTCAAGTACGGCAACTTTACGACTTTTCAACACGCGGCGAGTACTGCGCAGTGCTAGCGAAATAACTCTAAAAGCGCAGAAATAACAACAGCAATCGTTAGCCGCTCTTGTTGCCCACCTCTTTAAAAATTCACAGCTGAAGAATGTCTTTGAAGTTGCCCGGTGTGGTTACTTGGTTGCTCTCTTTAATCTTTCCTTCTTTTTATTTTATTATTTTTCGGAGGAGCAACACAGTTACAACTCAAAAGCAGGATAATCTTTTTGTTTTTTGGAAAGTGTTAACACACTTTATTTGGTTGTAGAAGAAACTTTGTTGAAAGGAGATTTTCTATTCCGTAGAATATGTGAGATAATTGTGTTTGTGATAATTCTATTATTTACTCGAATACTGGTTTCTAAAAGACCTCATCTTAAATCTCAGCGTTTAGAAAATCTAATTTCTATAAACCAACTAGCAAGTTCAGAACCTGCCGAGATATTGAAGCACACTTATTGAACTACATTTATTTGCCACGAAATTGTGCAATATGGTAACTACTAATTCTGGTCCATTATATCGTTTCAATTACTTGTGCTATGATATACGAAGACTTTTTTCCTATGTATTCAAAATTTGCATTCCATGGGTAAAAAATTGTGTGCCTGGAATTTTTTTGTCAACTTTGACTAATTTATTGATTTTCAGCTTTTTTAGACGATCATTCGAACGAAGCTATAAGATCAACATATACACTCCTTATAAAAAAATTGAATCAGAGAGCAACTATGAAGGGATTTTCATTGGCTCGTTTCTTTACACCACTTCTAGAAGTTAACTCTCCCCAGAAGGAGAATTTTTGTCATCTCATATGCTATTGAATTTAAGATTGTTCAAACGGGCAGCGTATCATTTAGCATTTACCTCCCAACCTAGTCTGCCCGAATTCTTCCACTACACTTCGTACATCCACGTTGACTCTATTTAACAACATGAAGATCTAGTTAGAGACTCAGCTTCAATAACCTTTCCACATACTGGTCAACAAGCTGTCCGATCTTGAATTGTGCACCACTTATCTGAAGGTTTGGAATAAACTGGGTAAGACATGGCTACGGTTGAGCATATATGTATACATTTTTCATCGCCTGCCAGGAGATCGTTCTTATAATACCTTACACACGCACAATATCAGTCTGTATACTCCTCCCTTGACTTTCTTTTTCTACGTATGACGTTTTAGGAGTTAAATTACCCATAATTGCAAACGAAAACTTTGGTTCGAATAGAGAAATCAGAGTAACATTTCTAAAGTAAATTCATGGTCCTTTAAATTCCATGAAAAACTATCAGCCATAATCAGTGGCAGCTTATAGCAATAAAAACCACTTTTAGAATAAAATGCAAACTATCAACTAATGGCAGTTCAGTTTCCCAGAGGTTATTCACATTATACTGATGTTTGCTCTTTGCATATTTCCACGATAAAATATTTAATAAGCAATCATCGAGCACTAACCATACATTACTTAAAGAAGACAGCATCACAATTCACTTCTGCTTCCACATTTGCACTTCCCGTAATATGCATTAAGCACAGCACAGACAGCAAAATTAATGTATGCGACATTTATTTAGTATCAACAGAAAAACCGTTGCACACAATGAGAATAGTCAGCAATTCATGCCTGATTACGGTTCAATTGTATGGATACACTAATGTATTACGTGACCAATTATTTAAATGAGAAAACATGTGTAAATATGTGCATATGCATATCTTATAGATACACCTGTATGTTTATGCAATGCTATCAATACATCATTATGCAACGCATGCAGCTACTTAATAACACCTTCACATATGCCACGCAAGTAATATTTACTACCTAGAATGCCATAAAAGCAACTGAATATGCGCATGATGGCGAATATTCTCCAGGAAACAGGGGAGCCAATAACAACAAATAGAAAATTCATAAACACAGGGCGAATACCCGGCGGTAAATCGAGCTATTTTAATAATAATAAAAGGCTAATTTAGGAGTTAGTTAAAATACTGAGGTGTTTAATAATATTTCTAAATTTTATAGATCCCCCTTAAACGCAGTCACAGTAAGTATAATACTATATACTACTACCAGTTCAACCAACCAGAATATTAGAGGTTGTGCACTAACTGTATGGATTCTTAAATTGAACTCTAACTGCAGTACCGAATATTGTTTCCTTAAAACCAGTTTGAAAATTATTGTGGTTAGCGTGCCAACAGAGCTGTTATTGAAAAGATATCTCAAAAAAGCAAGTTGAGAATATTATCATGGGGTTAGTGGGATTTTATACCAGACTTCCTTATATGTCATATAATTTCTTACCTATTTGCGATTATCCATCCCCTATACTGAACTATATTGCGACTAAAAGCCACCCGGCAATTGTACTAAATTCCCCGGGTAAATGATATTTCAAGAAAATATTTTGCTTAGTTTGTAGGACTGTCCTTAATTACTAAGCCAAATATGAGCGAGATCAACCAGTTTGTTTACAACAGCTGCTTAAGTCATTACACCTCGGTAGTGCATTGTGATTTTTATAATAAATAAAAATTTCGAACAAAAAATTTTTCTCAAATTTTTAATTCCTAAACCGCAATGATTCCACGCCAATGTTGAGAAAGGTTTATGATGATTCAGTTTTATCAAAAACACAGGCCTACGAGTGGTAAAAAGCACACAAAGACGAGAGATCGTTAAGGACATGCCGACAGTTCGAATGATTTTGGTGCATATTTTGGTCAACTCGCCCCGTTAAAGCTGACCACCGTATTCACCATATTTGGCTTCCGGGACCCCTCAAGACAACCCAATTCTAAAATATATTTAATCATGCTGGATTGCCGCAACTAAAGTGGCTTATCTTTAACTCATTGTTATGATTTCTCTGATTGACAAAACTGCCAGTCTACCCTTGCCGAATGTAGAGAAAGGGTTTAATTGTAACATTGTTTAGTGAAATATCTAGTGAAAGATCCATTTTATGACTTCCCACTATAGACTAGTTGTAATGACAAGTGGAACTGGTCATCACCACGTCTTCGCCAAAGTTCTTTAATTGTAGGGCGAGCTTAAGAAAGAAAATGTGCGTAAGTGCATTAGTAGCATTTCTCCGAGTTCATATTACAATAAAAACAATACAATTACTGTATTTATTTATATTCTATCTTTTATGAATACCGGAAGGTAAACTTGTCCGGAATTAGACATTTATGTCAGAAATATGCAAATAGTACAACGAGTTTCCCTCAAAGGCAAACAGAGCAGCAAAAACACACCGACTTACTTACCCATGTACCTACATACACATACATATATGTATATATACATAGGAGAGTAAGCATATGTATTTCCATTTATTACATCCGCCGTTTAAATATGTGTCTCAGTGGATCATGGCGAATTATTACCACATGCATACATTTGTGTATGTGAGTGTGGCAATTATTGGCATACAAAGAAAATTTTCACGAATTACTATGAGTACAATATGAATTCTTAAATTTCTTTGTGCCCGCGTCGACCTCGTTTAGCATACGGTTTCCTTGCCGCTGCATTTACATGCTCATATTTACCACACATACGCACACGCATATATGCATTAATTAGCCCCGCTTGCAACAGTCCCTCGAGCAGTAAATTTTACAGCATCATTAAGACGATTTGTGGTGAGGCTGTGTTGGACTTAATATGCAAATCAATGTTGAACAGAGGCAGCAGAACAAAAGACAGTAACATTTCGGTTGCAAAGAGCAAGATATTCTCTTTAACTAAAGAGCAAGTCTTGGTTTTTGGAGAGTGAGTGAGCGAGCGAGAGAGTAGCTGTGGGTGTGCGTCAGTGCGCATGCACAGGCAATGTAAACAAACGAAGCACCAGCCGATTTTGTAGGTTGCCTCCAATAATCCAATGAAAACGGTTCAGAAACGAAGCATCCAGTCAGTAGTCGAAGGACAAGAGTTAAAAGAAGGCGTTGGATTATTTGTCGGTCATCAGTTACTGCTGCGCTATTATTGCATTATGGTCATATTGGTTAGATTGAGTACCTATAAGTTAATGAAAAATATGTTAAAGCACACTACTTTTTCAGCTACTTTATTGAGACCTGTTATATATTACATATTTCTTACTGAAGTTCTATTGCTCCAAAAAAAAATCATCTTTTCCTAAGCATTCCCTCAAAAGGCCAAACATTTCGGCAAATTACTCAATTGCATTCAGACCACAAAGTAGCTTTCGACTATCCGAAATTTAAGTCTCAATACTTGACCGCATAAACCCAACGCCAATATTAATTTTCCACTTCAACAGATTTTCTTTGCCTAAGGACAGGCGTTTCTATGTCTTCAGCTGCATGTAGTTGTGCGTGCAAAAGGAAATAATATATGTGAGCCACAATCTCTCTTCTACTGGCATCTAATTTTCGTGGTTTCGGCCACTTCAGATCAATGATGGACTGAGATTTCCATTGACCAACCCACAGCAGACACCCATCGAGGCCGTTGCGACTTACCGGTTTGCCGTCTTGCAAATCTTGCCATTTTATTGCGTTTGGCATTATAAGCTTGATAAGGGCCAAGATAAATCAATTATTTGTAAGTGAGCGCCACCTTGTTTACATAATCCTTTTTTGTATATGCCCCCACTGTTCTCATTGTTCAAATAAACAAGTGTCAAATGCTTTTCAACACACTTTGGACACATCTTTTAGGCATTTCTTTTAAGGTTAAGAATGAAAATTCAGTCACACAAAAATTGTAGGGCATAAGTAAGAGGAGATATTTATTTTGAAATTCTCACAGAGGCTATCTTAAGCTTCAATACTCGATGTAAGGTGTGAAAAATGTGTTATTGATTGTTGCTTGCACAAAAGATAATTTTAAAGATAGAACCTACACGCAATGGAGATATGTCTTTAACATATATAGTACATATGTACGCAGTGAATATGTGCAAAGCAAAATATGACCTTCCCAAACAATTTGCGAATGTTTTTGACATGCCATTAAATTAAAAAATCAAATTATTAGATGCATGAACTGATATTCTGATAGATTTTCTGGGCTAATATGGCCTTTTTAACAATAGGAGGTCAGCGTATGTTTGCAAAGTTAGCATACAAGTGGAAATAATGTAACGGGTGATTCGAGTAAAGGTATTTTCATCAGTAGCGTTTTTTGACAGATCACGCCCGAGTCGTGTCACACTGTCATAATATTTTTGTTCAGTATTGTTTAGCATTTGGCACTGCGAGAATTTACGCTCTGTAAAGAATGTGTTATGCACGCTTCGCTCAACTTATGGTAAACATAATCGGCCTACTGAACATATTATTTGCGACACCATCACCTATAGTGAGACCCATCATTTAATATTCGACCGAATAGACCACGTTCAGCCGTAGCTAGGAATGTACACGAAGACTGTAGAGAGTCGATTCGGCGCCGTTCTCAGTAACTTATGCTGATGTATGGATCGACTTAACGCATTTTACGTCGAGATTTTAAATATGAAGCATACAAACTACAGTTTGTGCAAGAACTGAAGTCGCTCGAGCTTCCACAGAGAAGAGTTCCAAGAAAATCCAACGTTTTCGAGCCAAGTTTTGTTCAGCGATGAAGCCCATTTTCAGCTCAATGGGAATGTAAATGAGCGAAATTGCCACATTTGGGGCGAAGAATAACCTGAACAGATTCATGAGCTGCCATATTATACTGTCATTTGATACCTGGAATTGAGTCTTGTGATCTCACAACATTTGCTTTCAACAGGACAGCGCCACTTTCCACATATCGCATCAATCAATGGATTTATTGAGAGAACAGATGATTTCACGTTTTGGGCCGGTCGATTGGCTACAAAGATCGTCAGATATCACACCGTTAGACTTTTTTCTGTGGGGATATGTAAAGTCTAAAGTCCATGCGGACAATCCTTGCAACAAAAAATCATGCGTGTCATTCACCAGTTACCTGTCGAAATGCTCGAATGAGTAATCGAAAAATGTACTTAACGGATGAACCAACTGAGAGGTAGTCGCGGCCAATATTTGAAAGAGATAATATTCAAATACCAAGAGTTTTATTTTTGAATGATAATAAGCATTAAATTTGTAGTTTCTTTTCTTAAAAAAATTAGGGAACCTCGAAATATTCTTTTATTCTTCTTGAAAAAATTTATAAAAATCAGCAATGATCTTTCTTTTGTATGTCAACTTGTCAGAGAGTTATTCTTTTTCTATTAACATTTTCTCGTACAAATTCACAACCAAACCAAGTATCTTTATTGGTACAACATCAGGAATATATTTCCTTCTGGAATTTCTAAATTTGGTTTAACGAACTGGATCATCTTCCAACTCATTTCGGGCTATGTCTTAGTATCCCAGTTCCCACTTATTTACTTACTTTGAGAGTAACCTGTCTATATCTTCGTTGATGTTCTGATACTTTCCAAATCGAGTTGTGGAAAATTTTCAGGAAATTCTTTTGGCCGATCAATTTGCAGAAGTTTCGACATTTAAGTAAAGCTAGAATACTTCTATTAACAAGAAAATATAAAATTTATCTTCTTAGTTTTTCATACACATATCTACATATATATTTATATGCATTAAAAACGGAAATAAAAAATATGTATTAAAATTGATTTATTTTCGTGGAATCAGCAACTATAGATGACAGAATACTTCCTGAAATTTTGCTTTGAAATGAGCATAATTAACAACCAAAGAGGTGGCGGTATTTATCAAACGTCAGTAGCTAACTAATACAACGAAGCTAAAGAATATTGAATTTTCATTTGAAAAGTTCCTTTTTAATTCTAAATCGCGGCAATTACTATTCGTATTTATATACGAGTGCACTACTGAATAAATGACCGTTTATTTCGAGTGAATAGCGCGTTGCTTTTGCCGACTGCTGCAGCTATTCAAAATAAACTTTTGACGTTACTCATACGGCGTGTTGCCGCAACAAGAGCGCTTCAACTAAAAATAACTTGCGAACTTATGAATGTGTATACAACGCCACTCAAGCATGCTTTACCAAATGAGGTAACTGTAATGTTTTAAATATGCGCAGATAAACACACTTATACAAAGCCGTACACAGACAAACATACCTTTGAATATGCACGTATATATGTAGATGTGTGCGTAGGTGTGCTTGTACGCTTGGAAGTACGTTGTAATAATAAGTAGATGTATGAACATGCTCAGCGAAATAGCAAGGAATATGCAAATTGACGGTGTTTGCATACGTAAATACACAGCGGTTTGTATGTGTGTGTAGGTGTGGGCAAGTGCGTTCAACGGTGTGTATTTGCTTTTGTTTCAGAAAGCGAGTAAAAAAGCGCAACTTTTACTTATTACAAGAAGCTGTATGCAAGCAGGAGCCGTAAATTATGTACTAAAGCAGAGATGTACTTTTCGCGTTGATCGCCGCTGCTGGGCAGTTAACCGCCGACGTGCACTTGGGTGGGATCACTACACCTTATATAACTTCTGCTTTCCACTATACAAAGCTGGTGGTCAGTGCTATTACCGGCTGGCTATTATGCGGGCTAGTCAGCCACCCAACCAGTCGTATGCTTGCGCGAGCGCTCGGCGGTTCGCTAGACCAAACGGCAGGTGGTGACTGACCGTATTTGCTCCAGGGATCCACTGTTTGCCACTACAGTTGCCATGTTTATCTTTGGCTCTCATTTAGTTGCAGAGTGCAACCAGCGACTGGACTTTTGTTTATTTTCGCAACGCCACTGAAACCATTGGTAGAGTAAGTGCATTCACCTAAAAGTATGCAATGCATGTTGGTCGGCACTCAGTGAACTTTTTTGGCGTTTGTTTTTTCACCGTCAAACTACTGCTGAAGTTTGGGTGCATGTATTGATGCATGCAGACATGTGCATGTGTGTGTGTGTGTGTCCGTGGTAGGGAATGTAATTGTACGCGCATTAAATATTCTGTTTCTGCGTGTGTAGTCGTGCATACATACCAAAACGTGCAATTTTGTATGGAAAAACGAAAATGTGCGAAAGGAAGTGGCAAAGGTAGAAAATGTAATTAGGAAACTGTTTGAGCGCCGACTGTTTTAATTATAAAAATCGTTAAAAAATGCTTACTTAATGGCAAAAGGAGCGTGAGATTAAATTTTGTTAATGAGAAGAAAAAAGTATGGGCCACATACATGTAGTTACATGTGCACATACACAAGTATTTGTATACTTACACTTGGCTATGGAAGTGAGTTCTGTTTTTAATTGAAATAAGAATCCAGTTTGTAGAGAACACATCGTAAATAATAAAGACTTTTAACAGTTATATATGTTCATTTTTGATACTAGTTTCACTTAAGGAAATTTGAGGTTTTCGTGAGCTGTAAAGCATCATATTAAGACAATATTTCGTCAACAATAGAGCTATCCAAAAATTGTAAAAATCCGACACCAGGACGATTTGAAGCTTCTTTTCGGGTTGTACAATAGTATTTTGGGAAGCAGTTTGTTAGATCTCTCCTCAGGTGTTATAACACAAGAAAAAATCCAAAGTGATGGGAGAATATCATATCCAAGCTTCGTAATTAGGTATCTTAAGTGATAGCGGTCGGTAGCCAACCTTTTAAGACCATAGTCTTCATGTATGGAAAAGTGCTTACATCCAGGCAATGTGTTATTATCTTCAACTCGCAGTACATTCTGCTAACTATACCAAATACATATTTGATTACTCCTAATACAATATATTCAATATTCTCTCTGATATTGTTCAATATTAGGGTAGTAGTGATATCATATAAAAATCCAGAAATTATATTAACATTTAACTATTCCTGCAAAAGAAGCGAAATTCTATTCATATACTGATTGTAGTTCCGATAATTGTATGATCTTGAGTCAAAAGGCTTAATAATTTTCCATTGCAGATGGCACGGAGGCCAAAGCATTCGTTTTATAACGACGAACCCAATAGCAAATGAAAGGAGCAAAGTAATCGTCAAAAAGTTATATATATTTCTCGATCTATTAAAGTCACACCTAATGTGTTAGCTTTAAAAAAGATTAATTTTTGAGAGTTAAAAAAACTACTGCATCAATTGTTTTGCAATTTTCTGGACATATTTACACATACATTTTTGAACAATTACAATTAAATATACATCTTTTGAATTATACGATCTCCGGTGGCGTTAAAAAAGGGTTCTGTACCACAGCATTGTTTCCGAACTTCTTCGTGGATGAAACCTAAAAATATAAATATAAATCTCGTTTAACTAGAAAATATTCTACGTACAATAACCCACGATAAAAAAAATCTAAAAAAAATACAAAATGGTGGAGTTGTCTAAAAAAGTTGAATATTGTCCCAAATTTTGGTCGCCCTGGGCCTACTAAAATTCGATCAAACCATTAAGTCATTGTGTGTAAAATTATATAGAACAAAACAGGCAGAAAATATTTCACCATGATCGATGATGATATTTGAGATATTCAGTTGAATTTTATTTTTAAAGTTATAAAATATCGAGAAATGAAAAAATCGATTTATTTTAAACTTAACACTAGGTGGGTTTCTTATTGAAAACAAAGAATTTCTCTACTTAATGAACAACAACACAGTAAGCTTTAATTTATATAATGACCTTAATTTAGGGAATGACTTATTAAGCTTACTTAGATTTACTTTTTACCAACAACTTTTCCAAATTGAAAAAATGTTTCAGAAGACATGCTGAAGTCACTCTTAGAAATTGGTTCTATACCGAATATGTAATTGGTATGTACCGAAGACTCGGCCGACCTTTCTTGCGTCTTAAAGAATTTCTCTAGAACATCAGTCTATTTAAAATGCATGTCTTTCTTGTTTTTGCATTCGCCTACTTTTTAAATGATTTCTTGATAATTTTTATTTAGACAAGTTACCCAGCATTCGGTCCCACGCACAGTTGAATCCGTTTTCCGCACACTAACGCAGGAACACATTAAATATTCCACATGCATTGCCGTTAGCTAATTGTGGAAGTAGCAATTAAATATTATCGCAAAATTTGCATTGCGGTTGTATGGTAATTTAATTACCAAAAGCATTACCACAAATAACTTACTTCTGTACCACGCGTTATTTATCCTGAAGGCAGAGAATTTGTACAAACGAAATTATATTGCACAATCTTCGTTATTATCTTTATTTTCTTCACATTCATATTTCTCCACTTAACCAAATTATTCTCTCGCATTTTTTCTTCCACTGACTTACAAGCTTTTATGTATGTGCGATTGTAGATGTGGTGTTTGCGGCCTGCGGCAAAAATTTGCTCAAATTTTTCAAAAAGGGAATATTTCGTTACAATATCCATTAAAATATCTGTTAGAAACGGTAAATGGTGTAATCCAGTTTTATCTCTTCATGAATGAACATTCTCCTTCATTTTATTGCATTTTCTGTGCATACTTTGTACTTTGCACGGATTTTAAATTTTTCACAAAAACACAGAACCAGATATTCTTTAAACAAAATATTACTCGTATTATTGCACCGAAATAAATCATATACTCTTACAAATGATCAAATATACATACGGATAGAATTGTTAAGTCAATTAATCAATTAATGTTTGGAAATTGAATTATTCATTATTGAAATAAAAATTTTATTACTTTTTACTTACTTACCTTAAAAAGTTTCACCAATATTTTAGCCAATACTAGCAGAATAAATTTCACGCCTGGAGAAATTTAGGATCCTTATAATAGACATAAATCTAGTATAACAAATTGTTCCAAGTGCCACTCCTGGACAATAATGACACTGAAATATTAATGGTAAGAGTCATCTCTTCTCCGTAGGTATTTAACTTAATATATTAAATTAAATTTAATAATTATTTAGAAATTAGAATAATTATATAAGAAAAGAAATAATTTTGGAACGGAATAGTGATATGAACATCGTGGACTTTTCCCATGAAAGCAATACTAAAGTTTTAACGATAAGATTAAATGACAGAAATGCCGATTATAACCCAGGCGTTACTCTCCATCGAATCGAACAAAATATACCAGATGATCAAACAAACGGACAGCACTTGTGATGCCACTCTGTGCTAAAATATCTTCTTGTTTTTGATTATTTCTTTGTGGATAAATTAATTCGCGCTGAAAACATTGCAGTGATCCCTATTTTATTTCATTTTTATTTTTTTTGAATAACTATGATTTATTTTAAAACTTCCGTTTTAAAAGCACAACATAAAAAGGAAATGTGAATTTTCATTTCTCATTTCAACCGTTCACAATATCAAACCTGATTTGAAATATTCAAACCAAACTCGGTAGCATTGAAGGTAGCGATTATGCGATTATAACGGGTGATTTTTTTGAGGTTAGGATTTTCATGCATTAGTATTTGACAGATCACGTGGGATTTCAGACATGGTGTCAAAGAGAAAGATGCTCAGTATGCTTTGACATTTCATCATGAATAGACTTACTAACGAGCAACGCTTGCAAATCATTGAATTTTATTACCAAAATCAGTGTTCGGTTCGAAATGTGTTTTATCGACAAATTTTGTTCAGCGATGAGGCTCATTTCTGGTTGAATGGCTACGTAAATAAGCAAAATTGCCGCATTTTGGGTGAAGAGCAACCAGAAGCCGTTCAAGAACTGCCCATGCATCCCGAAAAATGCACTGTTTGGTGTGGTTTGTACGCTGGTGGAATCATTGGACCGTATTTTTTCAAAGATGCTGTTGGACGCAACGTTACGGTGAATGGCGATCGCTATCGTTCGATGCTAACAAACTTTTTGTTGCCAAAAATGGAAGAACTGAACTTGGTTGACATGTGGTTTCAACAAGATGGCGCTACATGCCACACAGCTCGCGATTCTATGGCCATTTTGAGGGAAAAATTCGGAGATGAATTGTTATCTCAAGAAATGGACCCGTAAGTTGGCCACCAAGATCATGCGATTTAACGCCTTTAGACTATTTTTTGTGGGGCTACGTCAAGTCTAAAGTCTACAGAAATAAGCCAGCAACTATTCCAGCTTTGGAAGACAACATTTCCGAAGAAATTCGGGCTATTCCGGCCGAAATGCTCGAAAAAGTTGCCCAAAATTGGACTTTCCGAATGGACCACCTAAGACGCAGCCGCGGTCAACATTTAAATGAAATTATCTTCAAAAAGTAAATGTCATGAACCAATCTAACGTTTCAAATAAAGAACCGATGAGATTTTGCAAATTTTATGCGTTTTTTTTTTTAAAAAAGTTATCAAGCTCTTAAAAAATCACCCTTTACCACTTTAATTATATGTCCTCATACTCTTTTGCACGAATTCAACTCGAAGACTTTGTTGTTGCTTAACATGTAATTTCTATGACGAAAAACCAGAAGCCAGCGGAGAAGTGCCGAATCTAAGACAGCTACAGTTACTTTATGAAATATAACACGGCAGGACAAATCTTCTATTAAGGGGTGATAAGTCAAAAGCATATAGTTTTTCCAGAACTGTTTGAAGATTTTTTATGTAAAAAATTATGTTAATAAAGTTAGTATACAAAAATTTAATTTACCGCAAACCACTTGTATTGTTTTCTCCAATATTTGTTACAACCCTCTCATAAAAGTGCCGTCAAAAACCGAAGTTTTTATCAAAACTGTTATTGCTTAGCTCGTTGTCGAAGGAATGTACATAAGGAAAGGACTCATAAATCCAAAGTAAGAACTTGATCAACTTAAAATTATATAAATCGTGGATTCCAACATATTTAAAGAAAAAACACAGATACTTCAAATTTAATGCGAAATGTTTATTGTCATTCGAAAGAACATTCTTAGGCGTCATGTCTTGCTCCAATTTAAAGCAGTGAGAATGCTCTCAGCTACTGCTCTATATATATATTTTCTTCTTAACATGACAGCTTGACACGACTCACCTGTGATCTGTTGAATAAGACTATAGAAAAAAGTGCAGCTACTCGGATGACCCGATACATTCTATAAATGCATACGGGATTTTTTTGTTTTCAAATCTAACAGACATAGGTTGGTAAACACATTTTGACCGTATTCGGATTCTGATGGCACACTTACAAATAGGAATTTTAAGAAACTAAAGAAAGCATGATGACTTTATAAACATTAGCAGAGACATTTAAATATATAACAAGGATACCAACGGTATGCCTAAGATTTGTTAAAAATTGGACAGAATTCTGGCATCTTCCACTGTTAACATTTCTGATTTCATATCATATGTCATTTTTGAAATTGACAGTTCATTTTTTACAAAACATATCTAAAGCATCTGTTAATAAAATGAAATCAAAAGTATGTCGGTATCTGTCTATATCTCTTTTTTAACTCTATTTGGATATCTTGAGTTTTATTTAAAAAATAATTGTTAAAACAATTCAAGCTACTATTTATCGCAGCCCACATACCCAATTAAATTATTTTCAACTTTCTAGTCGGCTTTATACATTAATATTATCGATATTTTATTGAAACTAAGCCAACCTTGTTATTATTCATATTAAAATATATACTATGCAATGGCTGTCGTACTTTTTGTTGGCTATAAATCGATATGGTCATACCTTCCAAGTACTAATACGCTGAATATAAAATACTTTTTTCTGCTAAACCTTTTAATAAAGTTTTCGGATAGTTACCAAGATATTTGGAACCCTAAACAAGGGTGAACACATAACCAATTGCGCAGGTTGATGAGTTTAATTTACATGTAAAAATTTGGTATACAATTTTGCAGAAAAATCGAAACTCTTGACAGCCTTGATTTTTACTCTGAAATTATGTCTAATATTCAGTCACAGCAGAGCCGATCCTTCCCTTACTTTTTTTCTCTGTGCACCATCTTTAATAACGTATCAACTCATTCCTTTGGCGCGATTCATCTTATTTGACAGCTAATTTTCTTATTTTCAAACATCAGTACCCACACAGTCAGCTCCTACCACAGTATTGTTTTGCAGCCCTTTTTTACTTAGTTTTTCTGCTTTCGTAAATAATTAACGACTTATCTTCGAAAATTGACAGTGGGTTGTGTTCCTTTTGTACTTAGCAACTCATACTCAAAAAATATCTTGACATTCATGTGTGGAGTTTTTGCAGTAAGATGTCCCTAACGATGAAATATGATTATACTCCCCTATGTTTGTTTTGATATATTTGTGTACTAATCTACCTACATTCGCGCAGCTTTCTTGCTTTCGATTGTCCTTGGCATAAATTCTTGAGGTAAATCTGCTTACACTCAGCTGCTACGAAGTTACAAATGTTTTATCCAAATTCAGAAGAGAAAATAAAGAGTGAAAATCTACAAGGAAACGTCAGCTTAAAATACTATATGTGTTGCTTCTCATGAATAACCATGTTTATCTGGCAAACTTATAAAAAAAGCTAAAAAGCTTTTAAACTAAGCTCATATTTTTATACACTTGCAACCTGCTGCTACAGAGTATAGTAGTTTTTTCAGCTAACGGTTGCCTGAATCACTTAAAACTAGTCGAGATAGATGTGGAGTTATATATGGTATATATAAATGATCAAAATGACGAGACGAGTTTTATATGGAGTGACTGTCTGTCTTTCTGTCCATCTTACAAGCGATAACTTGAGAAAACATATGAGACGGGCGGAATTGGAACATTGTCACCCCCAGAAAACGCCAATAATTCGAAATATATTGGATAGCCGAAAATGTCTTTTCGTATTTCTAATCAAATATAATGAAGTTTAATGAACCAAATATGTAGCATTTTGGTCGACCACTTTTTGTCATTTTATCGCTAGAGACATTATTCCTACAGTGTAAAACTTGTCTGGTTTCTCGGCGAAAAATTGCGACAAGTAATTTTCAGAAGCTTCTCATTCTCTGCCAGTTTTTGACGAGTCATCAAATATGTGTGTGATCAAGCGTTATACTAAGAAGACGAAGCTCTTTCTGTTGATCAGTTCTGACTGCTTTTTTCAATTGCTTGCTTCAATCTCATCAGTTGTTGAAAGTAAAATGTAGAATCAATCGTTCGACTAGGCTGGAACAGAACATAGTGGATGATTCCTTTCCAATCCTTTCAATACATCAATCCTGGCTTTGCGTCCATTTGTTGAGCTTTACCATACTTGGACCATAACCTTTTATTATCGTTTTGATCCATCTTTCGTCTCCTGTTACCATTCGCTTTAGAAATGGTTCGATTTCATTTCGTTTCATCAAAGAAAGAAATCGATTCGGTTCATTAAATTTTTCACAGACAAATTATGTGGTGCCCAAACATCGAGCTTCTTTTTGTAGCCAGCCTTTCTTAGATGGTTCAAAACCATTTGATGATGAATGTTAAGTTCCTTAGCGATGTCATGGCTGCTTATGTGACGGTCCTGTTCAATATTTTCCAAAATTTCATCGACTTTTTCAACGATAGGTCGACCAGAACGAGGTACATCTTTCACATCGAAATTAACAGAATGGAAGCGACCGAACTATTGTTGTGCTGATACAGCATCGTCTCCGTAAATTTCAGAAATTTCATTGGTAGCTTGCGTGGCATTCTTCCGTTTTTTATACAAAAATTTCAAAATATAGCGGATTTCTTTATTATTTTCACTCGTTTTTAAAGAGCTATAACTTCTTTTCAACTTCCACGAATTCAATTTTTTAAAATGAAGCTTAAAAGCTCACCTTTCCAACACCATATGGTGTGACACAATGTGATTGGTAGCACTGGAGATATACCAAATCTGTTGACGAAATACTCGTACGAAACGACTTTTTCGACTATCCAATATATATGGTAAAGTACCTTAACTAAGTTCCACAAATAGATGCATAACTTTTATTTAGAACAACGAATTAACTAGCAAAGAGCATCTACAGCTGAAGAACTTTTAAATGTGGGCGTAGCCTCGTCCTCTAATAAGTAAGTTGCCGATTTCATAGGATATTTTTGGAAATATAAACTATCGAAAAAGCAAAAAACATCGACTCCTAACACGACTCGAACCACTATCTTGTTGCAGCCAAGATTCGCACTTGCCCCTGTGCAGCAAAAAACGCACGTCAACAAACACACGGTTCGATGCCGAGAAGCTGCAATGACAACAGACAGCCGAACAATTTTCTAATCGACTTGCTTTCCTGCTCTCTAAGAGCACTCGTCAGCAACTTTTTATAAAGGAACTATGGGAGAGCATTTCTAGATGCTTATGTACAGCTGTAAACGAAACCATTGGTTTTCGGAAAACGCAAAAGAACAGCTGGTACGATGAGGATTTGTAGTTACATAGAAAACAAACTACCTACCTCGCAACGTTACAATCGCCTACAACACATGTGGGATGGGACAGATACCGAAAGTGGGAGCGAGGCGCATTTGCAGACAAAACAGGAGAAAGGCCGAAATGAGTGAGTATGAAGTACTTGACAAGCTGACCGTCAGGGGTAATGCTCAAAATTCTACAAAAAAATGCGTCGACTAACAGAAAGTTTCAAAACCGCAGTATACTTTTTTCGAACCCCCAGAGGTGATCTAGTGAAAAATTCCCAGATCATAGTAAAATTATGCCCAACAATTGGAATTGAAGTGTGTTCCGCCCAGTCCTCGAAAAGGAGACCCTATAATCTGCACCAACTACCGTGGGATGAGCGTCCTCAACATCGCATATAAGATTCTATCAAGCGTATTGTGTGAAAGATTAAAGGCCACCGTCAAAAAACTGATCTGACTTTATCAGTGTGGCTTTATTTAGTTAGTTGGTTATGTTTATGAACATTAACTCTTACTAATATAAAATTAAGTTTTAAAATTAGAAATCTAAAATAATAAACTTACAATTAAAGAAATAGACAAATTTTACAGCAACACCAAAAGCTCCGTCTGGATCGAAAATGGCTTCTACAAACCAAGGCGACTCCCTATAGTGCGACTTTTTCAATCTACTGCTGGAGAAAATTCTTCGAGCTGCAGAGCTTAGTCGAACAGGTACAGTCTTTTATAAGAGTGTACAGCTGCTGGCGTTCGCCGATGATATCGATAGAATTGGTCTTAACAACCGCGGCGTTAGTTCCGCTTTCTCCAGAATGTATAAAGAAGCAAAGCAAATAGGTCTGGTGGTGAACGAAGGCAAGACGAAATACCTCCTGTCATCAAACAAACAGTCGCTGCACTCGCGACTAGGCCCCCCAGTCACTGTTGATAGTCATAACTTTGAAGTCGTAGTTAATTTCATCCATCTTGGTAGCAGCATTAGCACCAACAGCAATGCCAGCCTCGAAATCCAACGTATAATATCTCTTGCCAACAGGTGCTACTTCGGAATAAGTAGGCAATTGAGAAGTAAAGTCCATATATGGTGCAGAGGCATGAACGATGACAACATTTGATGAGGGTTTTCGAGAGCGATGGAACGGTGAGCTGTATGAATTATAAAACGATATTGACATAGTTCAGAGAATCGAAAAAGACAGCGGCTGCGCTGGCTGATCAAGTCATCCGAATGGATGAAAACCTTTCCACATCTGATAGTATTCAACGCAGTATCCGAAGGGAGAGTAGAGAAAAAGGAACAACTCCACTCCACTTGGGGTCTCCTATTGGCGTCACATTGCGAAAAGAAGAAATGACTTGCGCGCTGTTGTAAACTCGGCTATAACCACGAAAGCGGTGTCTACGCCAATAAGGAAAAAGAATTCACTTGGCATACTATATATCTCTACCTGTATATCGTAGTACGAGGGCTGCTATATATATTTCTGGCCTAATAATGAAAATAGGAATATTTTTCAACGAAAATGGGTTTTTTTTTTTCTTTTGTTTTTTTTTTTCGTTGGATTTGGCTCGTCTTGGAAGACCCACACGGTCGATTGCTGTTTTGTTTCGGGCTCATACGCATAGATCCATGATTCGTCACCTGTGACGATCTTACAAACGTGTTTTGAAGCACCGCGATCGTATTTTTTCGGCATTTCTTTACACCAATCCACACGAGCCCTTTTTTTGAGCGATTGTCAAATTGGCCGGGATCCAACGAGAACAAACCTTTTCTACTGCCAGGTGTTCATGCAATATCGAATGTATGCTGGTGGGGAAATGCATAGGCATGCCTCTATCTGAAGGTATGTTACATGAGGGTCTTGCATTATCAGTTCATGTACGGCATCAATGTTTTCTGACACAACGGCATTTTTTGGACGACCTTCACGGAATTCGTCTTTGAGCGAGCGTCGGCCACGATTGAATTCGTTGTACCAGTTTTTCACAGTGCTATAGGATGGTGCTTCATAGCCATACAAAGATTTTAGTTCATCGATGCACTCTTGTCGTGATAATCCTCGTCGAAAGTTGTGAAAAATGATCGCACGAAAATGTTCACGAGTTAAATCCATTTTTTGGCCGAGATGAATTTTTTAATTCCCTGTAAATAAAACAATTCACGATTAAATGACAAAACGTTCTGAGTGATGCTATGCTAAAAAATGTCAAACTTTCCAATGGAAATGTCAGATTGCACCTGGCAACACTTAGTGTTGCCTAGTCCAGAAATATATATAGCAGCCCTCGTATTTCTGAAGCTCTTACTTTTATAAATTGCGATCGTAAATTATAATCGACTTACTATATTTATTTCCATATTCGTTTTTATTTCAAACTGTGTCAAATCCGATATCCTTCAAATGTTTTAGCAAATTGCACTTTTAAAAGATTTATTAATTTATGCGCAATACGTATATATAGAAATGCATGTGCCGCCTGTCAGTCTGATATATTCCACTGATTCTTACAAAGTGAGTCTGTTTACAAATTCACCACGTTTGCGCAAAGTACGAGTATTAAGCAAACACAATGAAATGTCTGCGTCTTAAAAGCTTTTTTGTTCGTAACTTTATTGGTATTTGCCACCGCAAAACTTGATGGTCACTTGGCGCAACCCACTCGCAATAAAAACCCATTAAAAGTTCGCATTTTCATTATTTTTCTTCTTACCACCATCGGCTACAAAATGGTCAGCTATGTTTATATGTACATGTGTATGCATACAGCGTCTACTTTGCGCCCTTCCCTTCTTAATCTTTCGCTATGGCAATCTGATACAGCTTTTACAAGAACAAAAAAGTAATGAAACCATACTAAATCCGTGGAGACTAGTGCAAACTAAAGCACATTGGGGTAGCTGTCAAACGTAAGGTGCACGCTCACCCAAAAAATTTGAGCGGAACTTCGTTGCAACTGCAATAAATGCAGTGAGAAAAAATAGGACATTATACACCCACAATTATACTCGTATATGTAGCCGAAGTGGTAGGAAATACGCATATCCTTCGATAATGCAACTTCTGCTTCACTTCCTTCGCATTTACGGCGGCAAACGTGTTGCCGTTGTTTGCCAGACACACATACACACATGGCGCTATTACTTTCGTGTTCGTCTGCAAAAGCTATGCTCGTGCTTTCTCATTTTCGTTGCATTAGTGTGGCGCATTAAAGGATTGCCTGGCTGCCGCAACATCAAATCAACACACAGCGCCCATTTGGTTCGAAGAAAACTCAATTAAATGCGGTCGTAAGTTTGATTAAAAGCATCGAATGTGCACTTTTGACTGGCAACACTCATTTCCTTTCTTCATTGGAAGTTTTATTTTTTTGCATTTTTGTTCTTCCTTTTTGCAACTTTTTTTCTTCGCACTCTACTACTTAAGGTAATCCAGTTAGAAGTGAGTTTCGAGTTTTGTCGAGTGACTTGTGTCGGACATGACTTACATCCATGTACATTTGTATGCAGTTGCTTGCTTTGTAGTTGCTTTGATTTCAGTGTTAGTTCATTCCTAGACCGCTCTTTATACTTGTAGGTAAGTTTAATATAGTTAATTTAAAGCTAGTTACTAAAGTTTGACTTATTCCTTTTTATGTTTTTGGTCAAGACGTTGTGGTTGACATACAGGTTTTTATGTTTTTTAAATCACGTCCAGAAGCGCTAGTTCGTAAAGTATGTGTACTTAAACGCAACGTAAAATGTTGTTTTGTATTTATAAAGATGGATTCGAGTTAGATCAATTCAAAATACCAAAAAATGTCTATATAATTAAGTCATCAAGAATTATTCCCAATAAAATGATGGTTTCACGCGCTGTAGCATGTTGCACCGTCTTGATTGAAGCAATAAGCTGTAGATATTGGGTATTGAGGTAACGAAAAAAAAATTGGAAATGATTTGGGCTTAGTACGTACCGGAAGCAGTAACATTCGACACTCTTTCAGATTTAAAAAGTATTGAGCAATATTTTTACAAGCAAATCTTAACACATAGGATATTCCTCATCGCTGAAGATCTTCTTCTTCTTTACTGGCGTAGACACCGCTTACGCGATTATAGCCGAGTCAACAACAGCGCGCCAGTCGTTTCTTCTCTTCGCTACATGGCGCCAATTGGATATTCCAAGCGAGGCCAGGTCCTTCTTCACTTGGTCCTTCCAACGGAGTGGAGGTCTTCCTCTTCCTCTGCTTCCCGCGGCGGGTACTGCGTCGAACACTTTCAGAGCTGAAGATCACTTTACGGTAAAAACGTGCTCGAAATTTCAGTTTCAGAAATTAAGTAACGCCATTTTTTACATGGTCTTCGGATATAACTCTTTACGTTGAAATTTTCCGAAGGTTTAACAGATAATCTATTGGAGGATGCATTCTTTCATTACACTATAAATATATAATTTTAAACAGTTTGAAGTTTTATAAATAAATTTAGGCACCTTTTCGGAATAGCCATTACTGCCCAACCACTGGCTTGGTATACGTATTACATATGGTACGGTGATTCAAGGTGTCTTACAAAGAGTTGCTTAGAATCCACATGAGTCACCACCGCGTCCATTATTTTAATGTTGATGGAACCAATATGCAATGTTTTTAAAAGGTGATTTGAATTGGTCTCCACAAAGAGCTACGATAATACTGCCTACCGTCCATTTTGTTTGGAATATGATTAATCAACCGTCAAAAGTCTGATATCAAAAGTGGTCACATTGGCATTTTCTTGAAAAATAAAGTGTACTTCCACAAACACCAATTAGCTCAAGATGACATACATACATTCCAAATCTTGCTCCTCGAGCCACGGAGCTAGAAAAGTAATGGAACACCGCGACTAGAGCCAGAAAGTAGAGAGCTGTTGGTAAAATTCAAAACGAAAATAAAGTGCCTGATTTACAAGTAATAAATGATATAAAGGAGTGGGTCAAAAGTCCATTGACACAAGATGATTAAGTTTTGTATTTTTAATTAGCATAATTAAGTATCTATTTTTTCTTGACTAGTCATTCGTTGTCTCTGTACATTAATATTTAACTAAATGCTGATTTTATTAAAGATTATTCAATAAATATAAGAACAAATAGAATAACCTGTTTTTTTTTTTTTGATAAATCCATAAAATTGGAAAATGTGTGACGTCACGACAGGGGGAGAGAGTTCAATATGTGACAACTTGTGGCAAGGACGAGGGGCGGGGTTAAAATGTCCTTAAATTCGTGTGACGTAATTTATGGATGACCCCTTAGTTAATGCGTATCGCTAATACTTGAATAAATCGATGTACCTAAAACTTGAATATATCTACCAAATGCAACTATTAATGGATATTATAAACCAAATTTACATTTCGAACAATTTCATTTCCATAGCGAGCCTGGGTTAACCCAACACTTAAATTTTCGCTGAATTTTATGGAACTAGAACAAGCATGTTATTCCACTTTTTAAAGCCTGCCGGCACTCACGGCTCTTATTCTTTGCAGATGACAGTCACGCTTGCATTTCTTTGTTTTTTTCTTCAGCAAGCAAATTTTTTTCCAACACAACACAATAGAGCCGTAACAATATTAGTTTTCGGGTTCTAGTCATTTGATTTCTTTTTTTTAGTTTTTTTCAGCGCGCTGTTTTGCACGCCTGTTCGTGAAGGAATAGTGCGTTACACACTTTGTGGCCCCAGAACATACACAGCAAGAGACATACACATACAATAGGTGCATCCGGCCTAGCCAACTTTGTTAGTAGAATTGACTTGTGCTTAGCTCCCTATTGCGTGAGTTTATTTCCGTATGTGGTACAGAGAACGTACCCTGTAGGTTATATTTTATGATACACATTTAAACCAATTTTTTAAAACCGATTTGATGGTTTGAGCCACTTTTAGCACAAAATATAAATATAAATAAAATATTTTCATTACGCATTTTCTATAACCGTTTATTGGGATAAAAGTGCAAAATTTTGCAAAAATTAAAAAGTTGAGAAATGGCATACTCTAATTGGAAGTTGTATGTAGAGTAAGATCCCGATGCCCGTAGAGACTATCTACATGTAACAGAACCTAAAAAAGGAAATTATAATAATTTATTTCTTATTCAAAAAATAAAAAGCTAAAGCAAGGAATGTTTTGAACGCCAGAGCTGATATTATTATTTGAAGTATTTTAGTATTCGTATGAGGTGAGTAGTAAAAAAATCAGTCAGACTTTTTACTTGTATTTTCGAACCGCTTCTGCGCTATTGACATTGAAAGTATTAACATTTCCTAACGGTAAAATTATACGATATATTATTGAGTATCTGCATGTACACAACGGAAATTTTTTAAGTAAAATAGAATAAAAGGTTCAACTAATCCGTCAAACTGTCATATGGTAATACTCAGTACTAAAATAAAAACATAAAATTTTAGTTTTTTCAACGACGGTGTATTTCACACGACGAAGAAAAAATCAGTATGTTTTGGTCCATGATTTTTCGAGGATAATCAATATTCATCAAGAATGGAAGTAGGATTTGGTCAATTTTAGGATGAGAGGTCAATGACATTAGTTTTTTCGGCGAAGCAGTAAGCTAAATAACAATATTATGTTTGCACAAAGATCTCGTTTATCTTTCAGGTCATAATCAAATTTTCCCAATTCCATCTTAGTGTTTAAAGTTTTTCTACATTTCGAATGCTTGTACCCTTCTGTAACAGCTTTCCTTACTTCGTCATTTTAGAATTACAATAACTTAATTGTGTTTGAAATACAAACACTGATTTGAAAATAAAATTTAATATGTATTTAAAAGTTTTTACGAAGGGTTGTATTTAGTCTTAGGTCTTTAGTTTACACTCGAAATATAGTATAGATTACTAGGTCAAAAGTTCGCACCACAAAGACTTACTAACTCGAAATATGGTATCTTTTTAAATTATATTGAGAATAATTAAATTAAATTATTTATGCAAGCTTGATAAATATAAATTCAGATAAATCTTCGAAAACTCTCTTAACTTAAATTCGCATTGATCACAGAAATAAAACTTTAACGTTTACGCGCCAAAATTGCACACACTGCTAGCTAATACTTAAGTTTAATATTATATTGGAAGAGATTCTTAAAATCCAATGCAATTATGATCAGGTGAAGAGCATCAACAGTTTAATATTCGTGCGGTCCTATCACTATACTAACAAATTTTTGGCATTTGTTTTACTGAAGTCAATAGAAATATGAAAGGGGTCAAGGCTTACAAACAATAAAGTCACAAAGAAAATAAAATATCAAGAAATACTGCCAAAAATAATCACTTTTTATACCCTTCTCGAAACAAAAGCGCTTTATCTGACAGCTTTGAATTTGTGCATAAAAACAACTGCGCCACCAAATAATTTGAGTCAGAGATCGACGAAGTGTTTGCGTATTTTGCTTTAAATATTAAAAACAAAAACTGTCAACACCACAATTTCCATTATGAACATAGGAGAATTCCATTATGCGCATCTGCAAATGAAAAAGCACCAAACTCTCGCGTACGGAGCGTGTTTTCTCGCCTCAAATAATGCCCAAAAGTTTTGAATGCACTGTAGTATATGCCATTGTTGTCGGTATCTCAAAGTTAGTAATGTGTGAATCTTTTTCTGCGAGTCGACTGCAGTGCGCGTTATTCGCTGCTTTAGTTTTTTTTTTTTTTTATTTTTTACGAGATTCTCAACTGTTTGTCCAAACAATACACACACCAAAAAAAAACACGAACTGAGGAGATTGGCGAAAGTTTGTTTACTGTACGTGGAGTGCTGCGACTAGATACCGCTCAATTATGCCACCTTATTCAAAAGCAAACATCCCTGCGTGTTGCTTAGCGCTTTCAACTATTTCATAGCTGTTTTCATTATGCGTCCTGCTTCGGCTTTGAATGTAAAAGATCCAATAACAATTGCACCAACTGCGAGGCTTCTGTGCTTTTAAGCTGCGCTCCAATGCATTGTTGGCTTTGTTTATGGTATTCAAAAGGAATATCGAGTTGGCATATTCATTAGATTTACTAGCGCATAGAGACATCCTGCGAAAGTTTAGTATGTGTACTCTGTGGTATTGAAAAGGGAAGTGCGTGCGGTACATACACTCGTACACATACACCGCTACGGCTGTGCAATATTGCACTTTCTTATGCGTTTTCAGGGAATTGTGACTAAATTACACTGCCACCGAAGTTGAAAATAATGCACATAATGTTCTTGGAAAGCACTTACCACAATTTGTCATATGCAATTATGTGTGGTGGAAAGCAGAATCCCCCTGCTTTACTATTTTGTTTCTTTATAAGTAAAAGTATTCTTAGAAAATATCGGAAAAGATGGGCTATTACAATCAGTGCTACCATTTTCACCTACTTCCAACATGAAACTGATGATGTGCTTAGTTTATGTATTATACGAGTATAAACGTCTCATCGCAAGTTGCCACAAAGAAGCCATCATTAGACCCATTGTGCTCCCAATTGAGATGAAATTAAATACCATTTGGTAACTCGGTGAATTTAATAAAAATTTTTAGTATCGGTACAGACAACATGGACATACTACTACTATGGGTAGTACTATATCCCTAATGCGGATAATGAAATGGTTTGAATTTAAAAGAATATGATCACGATTAACCAAACATCTCTTATATTGACTCAAACAAACATATAATGAGCATTATATTATACATAGATTGCCTTTTATATTTCGAGGTTTAGCAAGTAACCTGGCAACTTACAATATTATCGTTAAGTTTGAAATTTTTGATGTTATATTATAAGTTACATACCTAAAACTTTTGACATACGGCGCTATTTGTGTTGTTTAAAAAAAGATATGAAATCGCAAACTTTTTGTGCAATTACTTTTTACAACTTTCGAAGTGGATTGCGTTGATGAAGCACCATCAAGGACCAGTGTTTATCGTGGGTATGGTGAATTGAATCGTAATCGTAGATCACTTCGTGAAGTTCATGTTCTTCCGGAAAATAATGATGATGTGCGCTAACAGTAGGACCAGCATATATTAAATATTTCATTGACATTTGGCTGTAAAAAAATTTGTTCACGTTGGCTCCCCCACAATTCGTCTATCACTTAAAACAATGCTCGTGTGGATTGGTCGAGCGAAATGTAAGAAAAAGTTCAATAGCGGTGTTTCGAAATACGTTTATGACATTGTGACAGGTGTCGAATCGTAGATTTATGCCTATGCGCTAGAAGGTAAAGATCAGTTGCCTGTATGAGTGTTTCAAAATGAGCCTAATCCAATTAAGTTATTCGCCCACGAAGCAGTTCCAAGCAAATGGTTACCTGTTTTTTTTCGAAAAACTTGATATATCACAAATATACCACTGGAATTAGACCCAATATAAATAAAGACATTCAAATATGGATATAGTCTCTGGATTAAAAATGACAAATAGTATGCTGCCCATTGACATTCAGGGAGACGAATTCGCGCGATTTAACCAGCTTTCAGAGCCGTTTGTGCGCATAAAAAAGAGGAAAGAATCCCAAGCATTGCAATGTGGCAGCAATGGTGGCAAACCTCAAAGAACGATAGACCCACAGACTAATCCCGGACATCTACTCGTGGATAGATAGACAACATGGGCACGTAGACTTCCGCCTAACCTAAATACTGAGTGTAAAATTATGCTTTAGAAGCTATTTGTTCCAATTCCAAATTCCATCACGACCTCAGTCCGTACTGTCGATGTGTACAGAGTGCATAATACACATATTTTTTCAATGCCTCGTTTGCAACTATATAGTAAAAGTTAAAACTTCACTTTTTGATTAAAATTTTAAGAACAATAAATTTTATGTTGAATTCTTCCTGGTAACTTTCCTGGATTTTTTCATATCGCCGTCAAGATCGTCAGCGAAGCCGTCTATGCGATTCAAAATTAAGTCTCCGCTATACAGTATATTAGGCACCCGTCGAATTCCTGTATTTCGATATATGAGACTTTTGTCGCTGGCAGAATTAGCGTCATAGCTTAACATACTTCGACTGCATTTGCTTGCAGATACTCACGAGTTATAGGCATGAAAAATTGCGCATTATTTTTGAGCGATGCTCTGTCTATAAGTATCAACGATGTGACAAGAGGTGCATAGAAGACTCTGACACATCGTATTTTATCCAATGCCCTCATTTGCAATATAGAGGTAAAAGTTAAAACTTTCACTTAGCGGTGAAAGATTTCACCCACCAACACTCATTTGTTCGTGATCTTTTGGTATTTTGAGGCTTCTAAAGATTATGATTAAAACTAAAAGCATACGAGTATTTCATAGTAATGATTAGGGCCTCTTTCAGTCCGTATGAGTAGATGAACCTTAACTTAATGTCATAGAAGAAAATGTATATTGTATATAATGTCATATTTAGGGTCAGGAGTGCACTTCCACATCAAATTTTTTTTAAAGCTGAATAAGTTCTAAAATATACAAGTCATCTCGGTTAAGTTGGACCGAGTCTACTACATTGATTTACGCCAAAGGATAGGTTCACTTAGTAAAATTATTTATTGCCTTTCGATGGTATACGCTGTAGTACAGTTTAGTGAAGCCAGAGTAAACCTGATATAATAACAATGATTTTAAACCTTTTGAGAAAGGATGTTAAGGGCTGAGATTTATCCCCATATTATATAACTGTAGCGAGACTCGAGGTAGCAATGCACGACATATCTCCATGTCATCAAACTAACAGTCGTTCGCACTCCCGTGACTAGGCTTCCCCGTCAACTGTTGACAGTCAAAAACTTCGAAGTCGTCAGACAATTACGTCCATTTAGGACCCAGTATTAACAGAAACAAACAATGCCTCATCCTCGAAATTAAACTCAGAACAACTCTTGCTACTGGTGCTACTTCAAGACTGAATAGTCAATTGAGCAGTAAAGTCTTCCCTTGGAGAATCAAAGACAAAAATCTATAAGTCGCGCATTATTCGCCAATTGTCTGCTATATGGTGCAGCGGCAAGATGGACGATGACAACATCTTGATGAGTCGACATTACGGGTTTCAGGGAAAAAGGGGGATAGGTTCTGAGAAAGTTGTATAATTATTCGCATTCGAAGTCACTCCAGCGATGCAAAAGTATTCGACACCAGGTACTCCGCCGGGGAAGCAGTGGAAGAAGAAGACCTCCACTCTGTTGGAGAGATCAGGTGGAGAAGAACCTGGCCTCGCTTGGAAATCCTTCAATTGGCGCCACATTGCGAAAAGGAGAAACCACTGGCGCGCTGTTGGTTAATCGGCTATAACGGCCTTCGCAGAAGGCATTGATGACTTTAAAATCGTTTCAAAAAACTCATCTATGAAACTCTTTTAATCTGACAAACACAATTGACATATGAATTTTAAAAAACAAATTCATTTAAAACCCCATATTAAAATTAATCTCAATTAATCTGCTCTTTATTAACAATATTTTTAACTTTAACCACAATAGCCGGAAAGTTTTTTTAACTGGCTAATGAAATGTTAAAGAGCTTATTACGGGAATTCTTCATACAAACATACAATTACAGATGTATATAACGGGTGATCCAAGTAGAGTGTACTTTGTTTGAATAGCCTCTTTTGAGAGGTTAATCGCGTGTTGTATCAAGCTGTCATGTTATTTGTATTTAGTATTATTTGGAATTTCATCAAAGAAAAATGGGCCTACTCAACGTACTATTCGCAACACCTGCACCCATTCTGAGACCCGGTTTTCATTACTGGATAGACCACGTCCGAGATTCTTAATATGAAAGCGTACAAAATGAAGTTGCTGGCCCTTCCCAAGCGACATTCGCTTTGCTCTATGGGCTCTGAAAAAGTCCCAAAAAGATTCCGACTGTTTTTCGAGCCAAATTATGTTCAGCGATGAGATCCATCCGGGCTCAATGGGTATGTGATCCCGCAAATTGTCGCAATTTAGGGCACAAAACAACAGATGAAAAAATTCAAGACCAGCAGGTTTATTCAGAAAAAAACGGTCAATAAACGCCCATTGAACGATGGTATGATTTATGGGCCGGTGGAAATCATCAGAAAATGTGTATCAAAAGCAGATACCGCTGGGAACGAAAACCCTTAATGGCGACCGTTATCGCGATATAATA
>NC_064303.1:81135311-81183258 GCF_023373825.1 Bactrocera dorsalis | reverse complement strand
CTTAGTGTTTAAAGTTTTTCTACATTTCGAATGCTTGTACCCTTCCTGTAGAAGCTTTCCTTACTTCGTCATTTTGTCAACGAATAGAATTACAATAACTTAATTGTGTTCGATATACAACACTTATTTGAAAATAAAATTTAATATGTATTTACAAGTTTTTACGAAGGGTTTGGTATTTAGTCTTAAGTTCGTTAACCCGTTTACGCTCGATCATATAGGCCAAGATTTCTAGGTCAAAAGTTCGCACCACATATATTTACTAAGTCTAAATATGGTATCGCTTTTGAATTATATTGAAAAGAAAGCCTTAAAAATTAAACTAAATTCACACGTTATGCAAGCCTTGATAAATTCAGACATAAATTCAATAAAATTATCTTAACGGTAGACTCTCCTTGATCTCGCATGATCAAAAAATAAAACTTTAACGTTCAAGCGCCAAAATTGCACACCCTGCTTTTATGGCTAATACTTTAATTAATATTGCTGATATTGGAAAGATTCTAAAAATCAAATGCAATTATGGTTGGGTGAAGAAGCCTCAACATTTTAATATTCGTGCGGTCCCTTCACCATAACTAACAAATTTTTGGCATTTGTGTTACTGGAGTCAATAGAAATATGAAAGGGGTCCAGGCTTACAAACAATAAAGGTCACAAAGAAAATAAAATATCAAGAAATACGGCAAAAAATAATCACTTTTTATACCCTTCTCGAAACAAAAGCGCTTTATCTGACAGCTTTGAATTTGTGCATAAAAACAACTGCGCCACCAAAATATTGGAGTCAGAGATCGACGAAGTGTTTGCGTATTTTGCTTTAAATATTAAAAACAAAAACTGTCACGATGACCACAAATTTCCATGTATGAACATAGGAGAATTCCATTTATGCCGCATCGTCAAATGAAAAAGCACCAAACTCCTCGCGTACGGAGCGTGTTTTCTCGCCTCAAATAATGCCCAAAAGTTTTGAATGCACTGTAGTATATGCCATTGTTGTCGGTATCTCAAAGTTAGTAATATGTGTGAATCTTTTGTCTGCGAGTCGACTTGCAGTGCGCCGTTATTCGCTGTCTTTAAAGTTTTTTTTTTTTTATTTTTTTACGAGATTCTCAACTGTACTGTTCCAAACAATACAAACACCAAAAATACAAAAAACCCCGAACTGAGGAGATTGGCGAGAAGTTTGTTTACTGTACGTGGAGTGCTGCGACTAGATACCGCTCAATTATGCCACCTTATTCAAAAGCAAACATCCCTCCGTGTTGCTTTGCGCTTTCAACTATTTCATAGCTGTTTTCATTATGCCGTCCTTCTTCTACTTTGAATGTAACAAGAGATCCAATAACAATTGCACCAACTGCGAGGCTTCTATGCTTTTAAGCTGCGCTCCAATGCATTGTTGGCTTTGTTTTATGGTAGTCAAAAGGAATATTCGAGTTGGCATATTCATTAAATTTACTAGGCGCCATAGAGACATTCCTGCGAAAGTTTAGTATGTGTAACTCTGTGGTTATTGAAAAAGGGAAGTGCGTGCGGTACATACACTCGTCACCACATAAAAACAACCGCTAACGCGGGCTCTGTAATATTGCATTTTCTTATTGCGTTTTCCCCCCAGGGAATTGTGACTAAATTACACTGCCAAACCGAAGTTTGAAAATAATGCACAATAATGTTCTTGGAAAGCACGTTACCACACCACAATTTGTCGATAATGCAATTATGTTTGTGGAAACGCAGAATAATCCTCCTGCTTTACTATTTTGTTTGTCTTTTAATAAGTAAAAGTATTCTTGAAAAAAAAATATCGGAAAAGATGGGCTATTACAATCAGTGCTACCATTTTCACCTACTTCCAACATGAAACTGATGATGTGCTTAGTTTATGTATTATACGAGTATAAACGTCTCATCACAAGTTGCCGCAAAGAAGTCATCATTAGACCCATTGTGCTCCCAATTGAGATAAAATTAAATACCATTTGGTAACTCGGTGAATTTAATAAAAAATTTTAGTATCGGTACAGACAACATGGACATACTACTACTATGGATAGTACTATATCCCTAATGCGGATAATGAAATGGTTTGAATTTAAAAGAATATGATCACGATTTTAACCAAACATCTCTTATATTGACTCAAACAAACATATAATGAGCATTATATTATACATAGATTGCCTTTTATATTTCAGGGTTTAGCAAGTAATCTGGCAACTTACAATATTATCGTTAAGTTTGACATTTTTGATGTTATATTATAAGTTACATACCTAAAACTTTTGACATACGGCGCTATTTGTGTTGTTTATATTAACTTTAAAATTCGGCAAAAAAAGATATGAAATCGCAAACTTTTTGTGCGATTACTTTTCACAACTTTCGAAGTGGATTGCGTCGATGAAGCTTCATCAAGGACCAGTGTTTATCGTGGGTATGGTGCATTGAATCGTAATCGTAGATCACTCCAAAACAAACTTCGTGAAGTTCATGTTCTTCCGGAAAATAATGATGATGTGCGCAAATAGAAGGACCAGCATATATTAAATATTTCATTGACATTTGGCTGTAAAAAAAAATTGTTCACGTTGGCTCCCACACAATTTGTCTATCACTTAAAACAATGCTCGTGTGGATTGGTCGAGCGAAATGTAAGAAAAGGTCAATAGCGGTGTTTCGAAATACGTTTATGACATTGTGACAGGTGTCAAATCGTAGATTTATGCCTATGCGCTAGAAGGTAAAGATCAGTTGCCTGTATGGGTGTTTCAAAATGAGCCTAATCCAATTAAGTTATTCGCCCACGAAGCAGTTCCAAGCAAATGGTTACCTGTTTTTTTTCGAAAAACTTGATATATCACAAATATACCACTGGAATTAGACCCAATATAAATAAAGGCATTCAAATATGGATATAGTCTCTGGATTAAAAATGACAAATAGTATGCTGCCCATTGACATTCAGGGAGACGAATTCGCGCGATTTAACCAGCTTTCAGAGCCGTTTGTGCGCATAAAAAAGAGGAAAGAATCACAAGCATTGCAATGTGGCAGCAATGGTGGCAAACCTCAAAGAACGGTAGACCCACAGACTAATCCCGGACATCTACTCGTGGATAGATAGACAACATGGGCACGTAGACTTCCACCTAACCTAAATACGGAGTGTAAAATTATGTTTTAGAAGCTATTTGTTCCAATTTTATCACGACCTTAGTCTGTAGTATCCGATGTGTACAGAGTGCATAGAAGACTCTGAACACGTATTTTTCCAATGCCCTCATTTGCAAATATATAGTAAAAGTTAAAACTTCACTTAGCGGTGAAAAATTTCACAACACTCATTTGTCGATCTTTTGGTATTTGGAGCTCTAATTATGATAAAACTAAAGCATACGAGTATATAGTATATTAGGCATCTTTCAGTCCGTATGATAGATGAACTTAAATTATGTCATATGTATGTATATAATGTCATATTTAGGGTCAGGAAAATTTTTTTTAAAGCTGAATAAGTTCTAAAATATACAAGTCATCTCGGTTAAGTTGGACCGAGTCTACTACATTGATTTACGCCAAAGGATAGGTTCACTTAGTAAAATTATTATTGCCTTTCGATGGTATAGCTGTAGTACAGTTAGTGAAGCAGAGTAAACCTGATATAATAACAATGATTTAAACCTTCGAGAAAGATTTTAGGGCTTGGATTTATCCACATATTCTATACTGGTGCTGAACGAGGGCAAGACGAAATATCTCCTGTCATCAAACAAACAGTCGTCGCACTCGCGACTAGGCTCCCAGGTCACTCTTGACAGTCAAAACTTCGAAGACATAGACATTACGTCCATTTAGGAACCAGTATTAACAGAAACAAACAATGTCATCCTCGAAATTAAACTCAGAACAACTCTTTTCAACTGGTGCTACTTCAGACTGAATAGTCAATTGAGCAGTAAAGTCTTCCCTTGAAGAACAAAGACAAAAATCTATAAGTCGCGCATTATTCCCATTCTGCTATATGGTGAAGAGGCATGGACGATGACAACATCTGATGAGTCGACATTACGAGTTTTCGAGAGATAGGTTCTGAGAAAGTTTTATTATCGCATTCGAAGGCACTCCAGCTACAAAAGTATTCGACACAGTACCCGCCGGGGAAGCAGAGGAAAAGGAAGACCTCCACTCTGTTGGAGAGATCAGGTGGAGAAGAACCTGGCCTCGCTTGGAATCTTCAATTGGCGCCACATTGCGAAAAGGAGAAACCACTGGCGCGCTGTTGTTAATTCGGCTATAACGGCCTTCGCAGAAGGCATTGATGCTTTAAAATCTTTAAAAAACTCACTATGAAACCTTTGGAATCGACAACACAATTGACATTGAATTGTAAAAATTTATTTAAACCCCATATTAAAAGTAATCCAATTAATCTGCTCTTTATTAACAATATTTTAACTTTAACACAATATCCGAAAGTTTTTTAACTGGCTAATAAAATGTTAAAGAGCTATTACGGGAATTCTTCATGCACACATACAATTACAGTTGTATATAACGGGTGATCCAAGTAGGTGTACTTTTTTCAATAGCCTCTTTTGAGAGGTTAATCGCGTGTTGTATCAAGCTGTCATGTTATTTGTGTTTAGTATTATTTGGAATTTCATCAAAGAAAAATTGTCCTACTCAACGTACTATTCGCAACACCTTCACCCATACTGAGACCCGGTTTTCATTACTGGATAGACCACGTCCGAGATTTTAAATTGAAAGCGTACAAAATGAAGTTGCTGGCCCTTCCCAAGCGACATCGCTTTGCTCTATGGGCTCTTGAAAAGTTCCAAAAAGATCCGACGTTTTCGAGCCAAATTATGTTCAGCGATGAGACCCATTTCTGGCTCAATGGGTATGTGATCAAGCAAATTGTCGCATTTAGGGCAAAAAACAACATGAAAAAATTCAAGACCAGCAGTTTTATTCAGAAAAAAACGGTATGGTATGGTTTATGGGCCGGTGGAACCATCAGAAAATGTGTATTCAAAGCAGATACCGCTGGGAACGTAACCCTTAATGGCGACCGTTATCGCGATATAATAAGCGACTATTTTATGCCTGAAATTGAAGCTCGCTATCTCGGCGTCATTTGGTTTCAACAAGACGGAGCTACTTTCCACACATCGCATCAATCAATGGATTTATTGAGAGAACACACACAGATAATTTGGCCACGAAGATCGTGTGTTATACCATTATACTTCGTCCTGTGGGAATATGTAAACTCTAAAGTCTATGCGGCCACTCTCGTCTCGATTTAGGCCTTGGAGCATAACATCACGCATGCCATTCGCCAGTTACCAGTCGAAATGCTCGAACGAGTCATCGAAAATTGGACCCAACGGATGGACTGTCGAGACGTAGCCACGACCAACATTTGAAAGAGATAATCTTAAAAAAATAATCGCCAAAGAATTCCCCATTAAATTTGAAATTTCTGTGTTTTTTCTTAAAAAAAAGTAGGGAACTCCGAAATGGATCTCCCTATATTAATATAGATATATACAGTAAATATATAATTTTTGCTGTTATTCCCTTGAAATAGTTGCCGTGCGCTGCTCCGTTTTTCTTAGTCAACTTACGATGGAAAACATTTAAATAGTTCCCGTTATTTTGTGCGAAAAAGACACACAATGTGCGGCCATGAATATGAATATTTATTTATACACTTGTGTGAGTGTAAATATTACATCTGTATGTATGCGCGTGTGGCAAAGTGCATTGTGAAAATAGTGATTTTGTTTTACATTTCTGGTTAAATAAATGGAAGTGAAAAGTTAAAATTTTATGAAAAATTGCAATCGCACATGTTCTGTGCAATGTGTGTGTGCTCCCGTGTGTGTGTGTTTGTTTCACAGTTTTTGCTCGTGCATAAAAGCGTTATGCTTTTACAAATAAATTCATGACTATTACAAATGAAAAACTGCTCGTGAGATTATAGATTTCAGGTCAACAAAAGGGAGAAGATAAAAAACAAGAACATTGAAAGTTTAGCACTGATAGGTTGGCAGCAAGCTCGCAACGTAAATAACAGTAAATGGATCAGTCGCAACTTACATATTTATTTAGTTATGGCTTATAAATAATGTGTAAAGCTAGTGTTTATCTTACGCTGGAGAAAAACTGCAACCAAAACGAACACTTTTTATGGTTATTTTTATATAATAAATACAACATTTTTGCCATCTCAATATGAGCGCGCGCTACTAATAGGTGATTTTTCATAGCGCCAATAGTCGTTTAAAAAATTAACAAAAATTTTGCCAAGCCTTGAGCATGTGAGCTCTATGATTTCTTTTCCATATGTGTTACATAGTACACACACAGATGTAAGTATATATGTATGCGGGCATGCCGCCGTGCAAAATGTTGAAAAGTGGCATTTTGATGACAGCCATGAATACGAAAGAAATGCCAAAAATAATGTCGATAACAGCGGCAAGTCAACACGCTGAAACAACAACACATACTTATAATCACGGCAACATTCCTACGTATGCATGTGTGTGCTTTTACAGCCTTCTTTTGTTACGAATCGTATTCGAATTTTACGTTCATGGCAGCTTGTATAGAAATGGCAGCGGAAAACATTTTCACAGTACTGTCATGCCAACAGAGTGACATTCTCAAATATGTGTGTGTGAGAACATATAGTCACTTTTGTATCCGTCTTGTAAAAACGCACTTGGTATAACTGCGAATCACATGTAAGAACATATACCCAATACTTAATACATATACTTCTAGCATGACTGTATGACTGCTACAGGTATATTGTGCATGAGCAACGCAAAATATGTTGAAGAAATCTCCAAAAAGGAGATGTTTCAGTGCCACTTACTTCGACTATTGCTACGTATAATCGTAATCTCAACCTAAATCGTTCGAACAATACCTAAATAGTATTCCTTGTTGACACCACAACTCAATAATCGAAGTAAACTGCGAACATAACCATGATTTATGACCTGCTTTGAGGTGGTTTTTTCGGTTTTTCTGCCCACAGTAGTTTATTAATTAATCTGCTTTGAAATTCGTAGAATATGTTTTTCTGGTAATAATATTTCGTAATACCAAGAATAGATAAAATCGAATCAATACTAACCCTAGTCCCCATAAACACAATTTGAGGGTTTCAAATTTCCTGTTGTCTTTATGTAGTAAGCTTGTGTATCGGTCTATAAAATATAAAATTAGTCAACAAATACCTCCAGCTACTTGTAATACATAACATGTTGTGATGTTCATTATTTTAGCAGACTTTATGTCGCATACTTAAGAATGTCTGCTGTCTGCAATGTGTTTCCAAATATATTTTCGTAATGTCAGAAGTTGTCATAATCAGTCTAGTTCTTCTTCTAGCCCAAATACATCCGATATAATGATTACCAACAATCATGCGCCAGTGCTTAATGTTCGGTTACACTTGAAGTTAGTCCTTCCTTAATGTTTTATGTTTTCATTGCCCATGCCCATAGAATAAAATATTTAAAAAATTTCAGGGTTTTTCATTAAGATACGATTTTATTGCTCAGTTAGTTACCCTGGGTTAATGCCTCAATGCTGACTAAACCATAATTTTTTTTGCAATCCTTTTTTTATTTATTGATTCTGATTTTTGTTTGAAAAGCATAAGAATAAATTATAAAATCTTACATTTATTTAAAAACTAGACAAGCTCAACCAAGTGATTGAGCTGTTTTGGTGATATGTTGCTCTTTAATACGCAGGTATATCTCTTCTTTTAAGGCGTGTTTGATCGCAGGAATGTACCAGAGCATTAGCGAAAGGGTTTGGGTGATCTCGGAGTTTAGATATACATATATTTAATTCAGCTGTCTTCTCCTTCTTTCTTTACCATAGAGTTACCAAGGTCTTTATGGATATTTTCGCATGTACCATGGTGAACATGTAATTGTTCTAAACATTTTTGAGTGAAAGCTTTGTAATATTGTAGAATATATCAATATTAGTTGCACAGGTCATAACCCACAGCTGAATGCCATACATCCAAATCGGCTTTATGATCGCATTATATAAAAGCACTTTATTGTCTAGGCTACGCTTGGAGTTTTTATTTAAAAGCCAATTTAAATTTACAGCTCTTATCTTCATGCAAGTTATTTTACTAGATATACGGTTTCTCCACGTAAGTCTTCTATCTAGGTGAACACCAAGATAAGTTACTTCATTCGCTTGGGGTACTAAAATATTGTTCATTTTTACTGCCGGACACGTTATTGGCCTTAGCGAAAATGTAATATGCTTACACTTTTGTTCACTCACATTAATACGCCAGTTTGCTAGCCATTCTTCGACAGACCTTAAAAGCTCTGCCAATATTCTCGATGCTGTTATGTGACATTTGTTACGGCTTACTAAAGCTGTGTCATCCGCAAATTTGATGTTGATACATTATTAGCTGTTGGGCCTAAAACACTGCCCTGTGGTACACCAGACCTTATCTGTCTTTCATCAGATATGAAATCTCGCACTTTTATCATAAATTATCTATTTTTTAAATAAGATTTCAATGTTTTATACAATTCTAAAGGTAGAATGTTTTTCTAGAAATATTGCTGAACAGTACTCTCTGTGTTCAAATGCTTTTCTTATTTCGTTAGTAATAAAACCATAAATAATATTATATCCGTTTTCTTTTTTTGAACTTTACAATAACGCTTCGCCAATAGTGACTCAGAGAATTGACTAGAATCTTCATCTACCGCGGACTCCGATTCAAAATTTTTTAAGGACTGCTCACTGCTATTCATTCCGTCCGTGACTTTGTGCATCTGCTTGAAAAGTGAAGCTAAAGCTATTTCTGAGCATAAACGGGAAACTCTTACGATTATCCTTTTTAACTTTCGTTGAGACCTAGAATTATTTTAGCTAGGTCTTCAGCAATCTCCTTTTTACCTGAAAAGAAACGAGACATTCATTAACCGAAGTGAACCACAGTAAATTTCTCCCACGACAGTCGGGTCTACGTAGCCGGAACGGACCCGGATTTTTATCCGCCCAAGGACTGTCAACTCAGCAGAATTCTGCCGCTACAACAACAACAACAATAGTAAATGTGATATAAATTCTTATCCCTCTGAAACATTTTTAAAATAATCACCTTAAGCCATTCCAAAAAAATTGGTGAATGTAATTAAAACGAAACACTGGGTCTCAGTTGATATTCCATATTCCATTTTGTACCCTTTCTCTGAACTATCTCAACTTCAAAATACCTGAGTAGAAGAATACGATCGTAATACCAGTGAGGCTACCGAAATATCAGCTATAAGCCCAACATTGATTTGTGAGCTTTATTCAATGTAATCATTTATTTAAATCAACATCTTCTGTTGGATACCTTTCAGTGCACCCGTACATCAGAATTGATGAGATGGTACCTTTGTTCCAGCTCAATGCTTAGTTGTGATTGCATTTCAACGTTCAAAGTTCGTTACCGTTACGCAACTGTATTATATAGGCGAAGGGAACTATATAGCTTCATAGGATTAGGCCAATATAGGAATATTTAATTTTTTAGGGGTCCTAAAAGCATTATAAAAGTGGTGGAATAGAGAATAAAAGAACATGCCCCTGTAAGTCAAAGCATTGAGGTCAGTCAGCTTCAGCATTTAAAGTTTAATTTACTTTAAAACTGCATTTTTCAAATCGGGCGAAGTTGAAAATATATCGATACGCTGATAACAATTACTTCACAGTTTACACAGCGGAAATTAGTATACCATGTACATCTTTTGTGTTTTATTTGCAAATATTTTCATACTCAATTTAATGCTCATTTTTTGGGCAAAAATCTAAATAAGTGTTTGTAAACTTCTCTGCGACACAAACTTAATATACATACATTTTTCAGCGTAAAGTATAAATTCTTGTCAGCAGCTTGTTAAACAAAAGAAGGCAAGAAAAACACCTTAATAAAAGCAAGATAAATTCATTGTAATTACGAAATATATGTAAACAGAGAGCTCACCACAAAACAGAGTAATAGTTTTAAAGGTTCTTACTGTTTGCCCGCCATAGCACTTTTAAAGAAATATCTCCAACTATTGCAAGAGTATGCAAACCAACACACCTGTCTGTAAACAAGCTTGTAAATACAATATAACTATGTATGTATTTATAATGTAAACACTTTAGAATGACATACATATATTTGACAGTGTTCTCCAAAATAGTGAAAATTGCTGAACGATTATTTATAAATAAAAATGGCAAGAATATTACAAATTTAAGCATGTATAGAAAATGGTATCAAACGTTACCTTACAAATCAAAAATATTATGCCAAATATTTTAGGAAATATAAATACTTATTTATATCAAAGTAGATACTTAATAAATATGTTTTGATTTCGAAATTATTACATCTATTCAAAAAGTAACGATTGCTTTTTGATAGAAATCTGTATTAATTTCGTGAAATTGTTTGTTTACTTCTATCGCACACTGTAATTGTGTTTCTCTGCATAGCTTTGTATTTATTTCGTTTTTCGAAGACAATAACTATGCCACAAATACATAGGTTACTTACATGAACTTTATCGTCATACAGACGACGTGCATTCGTTCGCACAAGTGGTAAAAGTTTGAAATTTGTTTACGTTTTTGTTTGCATACGTAAAGAATTAAGAATCAAATACTCACAACTTTCAAGTGCAACTTTGTAGAAAACAAAGCTATTTTAGTAGCATTGGTAAAGAACAGGTAAGGAGTATTGAAATCTGGTGAAATTAGATATTAAATATTACCACATATGGTAGCCAGAGTATAGTGTAGTGCAATAATTTGAGATAAATTGATAATCCCTTTTGTTTTGTAAGCCTAGCACAGGGATCCTAAAATGCCATATTGGGAAGATGCGGAAACTGTAGGTTGATTTCTTCAATTTTAAAAGACCAGAACTCTTAATTTTTATTTTGCAATTGGTAATATAAATAAGCTGATTTTAATTACTCATTTTATGAAACTCCTGTTAAAAGTAGACAGAGTCCTTTTTTTTACAAATCTCCAAGTAAAACTGGTAGATTTCCAGTTTAAATGTACACTGTTTCAACAGTGCACTCTCGGTTATCTTTCATCAAATTATTGTCTCAATATTTTATAAACAATTAGGTATTTATTTACCACTTTTGAGCAGGTCATTTCTGGAGTCGAACTTAAAAAATGAATTTTCCATTGAACAACGCGTTTTGTTTTCGAAAATACAGAGATGATACGAGTAAGCGATGTAAAATACACGAGCCAACAAATTAAAATGTCATCTTAGAGCTTACGAGTCAAAATCTTATGAACTTGGCAAACAGTATTTCTGGCCCATTCAGGCGTTACTTGCGGATTTGGTTTGGAATGCATGGCAAATTTATTTTACTATATGGAAGGTTTGAAAGATTCTGGTAGTTCAAAGTAGTGAATAAGAGTAGTGACAGCTCCCATTTAAGGTCACATGGAAGCTTGTCTGGTGAATATAGAGGCTGTGGCATTTTTACAGTGTTGCTTTTGGCCGAGAAAACACGAAAAAGCAACGAAGTGTGAGCTTTCAACAAACGAAAGCTCATAAAAACACGTCTACCCTTAGCGACTGCTACAAACAAAAACTCTGAATACTGCTAAAAAGTTTATCGGATTTCAGGGGCATGTAGAAGACTTAGTATCTACTGTCATTTTACGAAATGGAGTCACTCCTGCAAAATCGTGCACACTTATCAAATATATGTGCATTAGCAAATAAATTTCAATAATTTCTCGCTTAAAAGAATTCAATTATTATTTAATGTAAACAAATTAAATTATATTGAATTAAATTAGCCGACATTAAATGGCATCCAAATTAAAATATGATGAGAACATTTATTTTTAAAGCTTTGATTTTTGCAGAATCTGATAAATAATACTAATGAACTGTGTTAGCGGCACGTTAAAATTGCTGAAAAAAAGGAATAAAACTGCAGCGTAAACAAATATAGCAATAACAACAAAGAATACTGCCAATACATTCGTTAGAATGCAGGCAAGTTCTAATTAACATTATAAATTAATTATCTGCAGTCATGCGTGGTTCGGTCAAAATATTTACATACATACAGCCATTTACATAAACAAAGTATGGGCATGAGTTATATAGCATAAACTAGTGATGTAACAAGTAGATGTAGTTTTAATGAGATTTTCTAGAATTATTTTTTATTTTCGACCAAAAGTATTTTTAACTTCCATTTTATTATTCTAAAAATTACGGTATGCAATTGAGTAAATACTATATATATTTATGTCCATTCCCGACTTTTCACGACATTGAATACTTGAAGTGAACTTTATAGCTCCATCTAAAATCCCTTTTTTTAAACTCAAGTTAGCTCCCAAGTCCGCCTGTGACAGTCATCGCTTTGAAACTCCATCAATTCCATCTAACTAGAAAACAATAGGCGAACAGTGTCATTGCTGAAATAGAACTGAACTGAGTTTTGAAATGAGAATGCGAAATTATATTACACTACTTATATGTAATAGTTTCCCTTATTCTAACAAACCTTATTATATTACTGATTTAGTGCTGACCTTAATCTCCTATCCCTAATATCACAGATACACACAGGTATTACAAACTTCGTGCAAAGTTAATGTAATCTTGTTCAGAGTATATAACAAAATGACGAACAAAACCAATAACTGAAATTCATTTAAAGCATTAATTTTAATCATAATACGAGTATACCGGGATCCCGATGCATGGTGATGAGTTTGCTGATCTCATACTTTTACTAAATAACCAGATTTGTTTCTAAATTGCATTTTCGCCAAAAAAAAAATAACTAAAACAATATATTTACTTTTTGGTTTTAGTAATAAATACGCATTGTTGTGGAATAGTTTCGACTCTATTAAGCTAGAATGCCGCATGTCTACATTTGTATGTATGTTCATATGTAAAATCGAATACACATAGTAGGATATGATAAAGTCAGCCATTTATTCAAATTTCTCTGCTATTTGCTTGTCAAAAAGTTTTTCAATTTAACTACAAATAAGTTCAACCAAAGGAAATTAAATTGATTTTAGAATTGTGATCAATATGCATGTAAACATACATGTCTATAGTAGATATTGTACATACCAAAAACACAAGCGTGTATACTGACTCATACATATTTAAAAGTTTGCCATTACACATTTTAATATTAACTGAAAAAATTTCCGATTTACTTATCATGCTAAGTTTGACGTTCCCGTCTAATTTTTTGGAGTTATCTTTCTCACTAACTGATAGATTAGGTTAAAGCTAGTCAAGGAGAAAGGGATAATCATAGTGGGTTTAGGGGAAGCAGGGACCCATATCTAAATATTGTTGTTATGTGCTTGAGGTACATGTAATCCAACCCGTAACCTTCCACTCAATTTCATTTCGATATCACGTAGATTGATATTTATTTTACAAAGTCTTTACATGGGAAATATGAGAATTTTTCTACCGATTTTATTCATTCTTAATCTTTAGACTAAACTAAAGGAAAACCTTTGAAATATCTCCCATTTTGAAAGATAATTAAATAGTTTGGTTCTGGTTAAACTTTATAACTGGAAGTATACGTATGCTGATGATATTACAAAACATTTTGAGAAAGCGGCCGTATTGTGGTCGGATTTTCAAACAGTGTTCAGTCTAGCAGATTCATATTTATTTAGCGCACGTTATTTTTGTCCAAAGAAGCTTTTCAATTGTCGGAACCGCCGATGTCGGAACACTATATCATACATATAGCTGCCATTTAAACTAACCAAACGAAAGCAAAAGTTCTTATATGAAAAGTTTTTGCATTTGATAAGGGTATTATACCTTCGGTGCAACCGAAGTTAACGTTTTTTCATGTTATATAACTGATCCCATTATAAATCTCTTGCACAGTTGGTGTGGTAATTTCAAACATATGTAAACTATTTGCGACGGGGCTGTATCTCACTTTATATTTTTATACTCTTGTCACATGTTGCTGCTAAACTTAATCGACATAAACAACCAGTTCCATATACTATATATGGATGATCAGGATGATGAGATGAGTTGAACGACTCTGTGACCAATAGTCCGTCTGCCCATTAAATTAGTATAAACAGTTTATTTATTGCTACAAATATTTGATTGGAACGAAGACGTTCTTGAAATGCTAATTTATGCATATTAGAGAATTACTCCCCAAAATTCAGAATTTAGACTTTGTTTTTATTTTTCTTTAAAATCAGCATATATAAATAGCTGGTATGATGCGTTCGATTCACTAATCTCTAGTGACAAATCGAACACTAGGATAGCTATAGCAAAGTTAGTTTAAAAGTACATGCAAAGGGGGCACCTCCAGCATATAGGTACATATATACATAGGTATGCATTCGATACTATGAATATTTCCAAAATTACCTACGATACACCCTTGCAGTACTGATGCCACTTCTATTGTTGTATCCGGTGTCCGTTTGTAATTGTTTATCGATTTTCAAGACTTAGTGTGCAAAGCAGCAGAACTGCCTCGATTATTACCGACGTATGGAGTTCACCTTAAGTGCGCACAAAATGTCCAAATACAACATTCGTCAGCATGACAGACTGAGCAAACAGAGGCGGATGTCAAGCGTTATGGTTATGTAAAGAGGCTCTCAAACCATGCCATTCTTTGTTTTACGTTCCATATAACCTTTTCTTCTATATATGGCACATAATGAACATCTTTCATATCGCTAAATAGTATGTTCGCTATGATATTTATTGTCAGTAGATATATTAAATAATTTAAATATGTATCTAATAAGTGATTAATATTTTTTTTTATTTATTTATTTTTTTTTGATTTATTTTCTTGTATGAATAAGTAACTTTTCATTCACAAAATAAAATATCAATAATTAAAAGTATAAAAATTAATTACCCTCCTTACAAAAGTGTGCAGGTATGCTCACAAATGGCAACACAATGTATACAATTCATGAAATGTACATACATTGGTAGAAACACTCATACATACCCTACATACCTACATAAGGAACCCATAACATTTTGTATATGATAGTATGGGTATCACAAAAATTGACATTAAACCCGAAAATGCTGTGATACTGTGAGATTGAAATTTGAACTGCCCTGCAATTTGTGTTGTATTTTGATTTTTGATAGGTATAAACGAACTTGTTCTGCTAGTAATACATCTGTTGTGAATTTTCAGGGAAGCACTGAGGATTTGATTCGATTTGCAGCCAAGTTCTCAAAATTCCAATTTTACAGTGAAGATTGAAGCCTGTTTTAATTTCGAGAATTAATTTTCCTTTCTTTTGAGAGCAAACGCAAAATTCATATTCTGCGTTTAAGGGAAAGCAAAAATCGTAATAAGTGGATACTGCTGACTGCCTCAAATATAAAATTTTAAGTTAATGGGCTATACTGTACATATTAGTGCGCGAAGTATTTATACATATGCATACACTATGGTAATATGAATCCAATTGTTGGGATACCACGTTGAAAGCGCTTTGTTTGTTACTTATCCTGGGATAGTACTGTTTTCGGTATAAATGCTGCTGTGAATGCTTTCACGAAATAAACGAATGTTCTTTGCTCCTTCGATTGAGTCGATTTCAATTGATGTTGATTCAGAACCTTAATTAATCGGAATAGCTGAAAATCACTACTTGGGTATACTAGTGGTACGGTGGTATAAGCTAATTGCATTTATTTTCGTTGTTATACTAAATTATGCTCTACAACAGTGGTGGATCCACGGGGGGAGGGGGTTTTGGTGTTAAAACACCCACTAAACTCAGAGAAAAATATATGTTTGTTGATATGGGTTTGGAATGAGGTTATTGTTCAAAAAAATCATATCTAATTATAAGCAATTATAATAAGTTACAAGATTTTTGTTGTTATTTATATACAAGCAGTATCGCCGAAGCTCAATGATTAATTGAGGATTACACGGGATCGCACATTTCATGTTATATTTTCCTTGGTTTTTGAAAGAATTCTTCTAGTATTTCATCAACTGACAGATCAATATCCCTATGAATATTCATTGATTGTAGACCATTAAGCCTATCTTGACCTGTCGTATTTCGTATAATAATTCTCTTTAAACTTGAAAAACTTCTTTCCCGTGATGCTATTGAAACAGGCAATAACGCCAATATGCGTAAAATCTTGAAAACATTCCCAAAATACGTTTTGTTCACTGCTTCTAAAGCTTCGAGAGCATTTCGAAAATGCTTGCCTGAAGTTCGCTGTTTCCACATTTTCACCTCCGCAAGAAAGTTTTGTTCTGAACAGTTGATCACCCTTTCATAAAAAAAAATATTTCTCGAGCTTTTTTAGCTTCAATTTTGTACTTTGGGAAAAATACACAAACAATTTTTTTAAATATTAAACATAATACATTTTTTTTTAATTTATTTGTCAAGTTGCATAATTAACTCATTCTTTTCAACAGTATAATATGATTTTTCGCAATTCAACTATCCTTATACACATTTTTGTGCACAAGACAAAACGTGTTCTATAACAACTCAATTTTCGCAAGGGAACTGCTATATTAAAAATACGTTGAGTAATAAAACTTTTCGTAAACCCCGTGTTATATCTTTATTGGTGCCTGATTTATTCACATATGTATGTAATGAGAAAGATTTTGATAGATTTTAAAATTGTGTTAAATATGAAGTAGGCGTAGTTGTAGTCAGATATCTTACAATAATATTATAACCAAAATTTCGTCTTTGATGAATAGTTAAAATATGATAAGTAAGAATCCCTGCAAGCTGATTAAACATCTATACCTCAATAACACTTTAGATTTAAGGAGCCTAACATTGTTGTTTCTATAAAAACATTTTCCACATAATTTGTGCTCTTTCTCGGCCTGATAGTTTTATATTGTGTCCACGTTTATATAGCTACTTCTACAAATGGACAATTATTTGCTCATTGCTGCTTGGAAATCGCTCTACTTATTGCTTAAATACCTATTCGCTTTTGTTGCTCACTGCCTGCAGTATTAGTTTTGCCTTAATAGCTAATTAATATTCAATTACTTATAAGAACAAATTCATTTTCGTACTTGAATCAGTCGCCTCAAACATGAAAGTCATATTATTTGGACGGAAGCACAAATTCGAGCACTTCTCCCCAAGCAATTATGACATTTAGCTCTGTATGTATGTATGTATGTCGATTGACCACTCCAACATGTGAAGGACTTAAAAGTTAGCTATATCCGTTCTCATTCGCACCTCGTCCGTTGGGAATTAGTGCTTTCAACTCGGCTAAGCTTTCTAATGGCAAGCCTAGGGTTAAGCTTTTAATGTAATTTCTAGCCTGCAACAACGATTTTCCAATGTTTTCTTAGGTTTGGGGTAAACTTGGCGAAGTTTTGTTTTAATTGTTGCAATTGTTTGAATTGCTGAGATTCGTATCTGCGCTCGAAGGTTGTGTAAATTAGCTGTGTAACATTTGTAAGTGTTTAGCAGTGTTGAAAGGTCTTTTTACATTTAAGTATCCACAAAGGGTTGTAGTTAGGCGAATTCCTTAGATATTCAATAGTTACCCCAAGTCATTTGTCGTAACGGAAAAATAAATATTTTTTATTAATTGTTGGAAATATTCAAATTATTTTAAATAAAAATTGCTTGAACTTTAACTTTATATCAAATATACTATAAATACTTTAAATGACAATTCAATAATTTCAGCAAAATCTAATGAATTTTATTGATATTGACTCTCGTAGCAGGGTTCATAGCCTTCAGAATGGGAACAGTGCGTGCAACAATACGTAATGCGTAATTAATGTTTGCCATTTATGATTTATTTCATGATTAAACAATCTTTAAATGCATTGTGCATTGTGCGTTATAAATGGCAATATGTGCACAAAAACAGCAATAAATAATTGCACCTGGTATATGTATGCGCTGGTTTGCGCACAAATATGTTCTACTCACGGCAATTGAGCACTGATTTCTGTACTTAAGCACAATGAACTTCTGATACAATTAATTCATTTTAATGAGCTCTCAGTTTGCACAATAATTAAATTAAATTGCTCAACAGGAGCTCAATTATTGAACTAAGATCATCACTAAATGGAAGAAGTCTACGTATATGTACACATATACATGTTAAAATATATATATATGTATAGTACAAGAGCATATGTGTGACACATTTCAAAGCATATTGTAGATTATCATAGACGATGCACAATAAATTCAAATTCAAACAGTGGAAAATCAAAAATTAAAACGATTATTATACTCTCGCAGCATGTTTGCTCTTAACGGTTACATGTCACACATAAAACTAATCGACGTAAATATGGACATATAATTATATATAAAAAAAAATCAAGATGACAAAACGACCTGAAAGAGGAGTGACTATCATTCTGTCTGTCTGCTCATGCAACCACTAACTCTAATAACAACGAAAAAATCTAGATAAGCTCACAAAATTCCACTTAGTGGAAAACTTTAAAGTGCAATTAATCACAAAGTGAAATACTACTTCTGTGGTTTAAAAAATCATTAGAAGCCCATAAGTTCGTTCCTCGACAATTTTTGCTGGAAACAAAAATGGGTTAAATTAGATGCTGATGACCCATACCTCATATAACAAAAAAAATCGTGCGATGCATAATCGAAATGTAGCCATGAATTATCCCATTTCCCACAACAAGATTATAGTTTTTTTAGTAGACCAAATATATGTATATTTTGCAGCAATTGAGACCGTTTCTCTTCTAAGTCATCAATCGTTTCGTGCTTATCTGCTTTGCAACCATCTTCACATAACCCCACAAAAAATAGTTCAGCAGTGTAAAATTGCATGGTCTTGGAGGGCACGATACAGGCATATGGCGCGGTACAATACGCTCACCCAAAATTACTTTCACTTTCATTTACCTTCCATTGACTGTAACATTATGGGCAGTTTCATATTTGAAAAATAGCGCACCAAAATTTTATAAGGACAGTTTTGATTAACAACGTACTCATTCAACCAAAAGTAAACTTTATCACTGAACAAAATTTTCATGTGAGTCAGCACTCGAACCGAAACATTAGTTTGCTAATAAATGTGTACGGTTTGCAAACATTGTTCCGGAGTAAGTCTGTTTATTATGATATAGCAAACAAAACGGGGCATTAATCAAGTAACAGCTGTCAAAAAGACCAACTTCGAAAAAAGTATTGCCTCATAGAAAACCAAACGTCTCAAAAAAAAAACGATTATGTTACTGTTACGATTCGCAAGGAGTAAACGGGAGAAATCATTTTATTAAATTGTGAGAGAATAAAATGCTCCTACACTCCGGAACTCAGTCCGTCCGTCAGGGTATATTAAGTTTGTCACGAAGTTTGTAACACCCAGAATGAAGCGTCGGAGACCCCATAATAAATGATCAGTATGTTGAGCTGAGTCAATTTAGCCATGTCCTTCTGTCTGTCTGTCCGTCTGTCTGTATATATACGAACTAGTCCCTCAGTTTTTAAGATATCGTTTTGAAATTTTGCAAACGTCATTTTTTCTTCAAGAAGCTGCTTATTTGTCGGAACTGCCGATATCGGACCACTACAACATATAGCTGACATACAAACTGAACGATCGGAAAAAAGTTCTTGTAAGGAAAACTTTCGCATTTGACGTGGTATCTTTACGAAATTTGACATGGATTACTCCGAAAAAATTGTTTAGATCGTATTACTATAGCATATAGCTTCCATATAAACTGAACATATAGTTACTAAAAGAAATGCACCTGTGAAGGGTATATTAGCTTAGATGGAGCCGAAGTTAACGTTTTTTCTTGTTTTTTAATTTTTTTTTCATGCAATTGAATTGTTGAAAATATTACAGAAGTGTGTTGATGAATATGACAGCCCATCTCAATAGCTCTCATCGATGAGCTTAAGCATTTGACTTAGTGTTTCAGAATTTGAAATTTGTGCAATACCGACGTCGAGTATAGGCCGCAATACGAGTAGAGTTGCTTGACAACATAACTGAAAGGCCTACATTCACCAAATGTATCATCACTGGTGACGAGATGGGGATTTATGAATACCAGGGTTGTACCAAGTACATGCCAAATTGGATTAAGCGTTGGCATATTTAGAAGGTTATGGCTGAAGATTTGTATTAAAACACATGAAGGGTTTTTTCTTTTTTTTTGTAAGTCCAAGTCAATTTTGGTCAGATAATATTTCATGTATTCATTTGCAAAACCTAGTGTTTTGGTTATTATGGTTATAGTCATTGGTATCATAAATTAACTAGCTGTTCGGTCCCAACCTTCAAAAATATTTCGCTTATACTTTCACGCTCCCGCTAATAGAAGACGTACTTGAGCCAGCCCAAACCTATATAAATGAGCATAATCAGAAAATGATATATACTACATGTATAGTAGGAGGGCCATAAGGAACAACATATTTTTGTGCTGTTGTTGCACCAAACTCGTGTCAGTGGCAGAATGCTTAGCAAGTCATTGCCGTGCCAACTCGTTATGTTGTCAGTGTGTACATAGTAGTTTGAAGTTGCCATGGCAATGGCAGTGACAAGTGGTTGGACCACTTTAGCAGTGCGATTAAGACACATAAACGGCAGCATAAAGTGCGCTAAGTGAGCATAGCAAAGGATACAGTGCATTCGTCATTGCACATGTGGCTGTGTGTCTGCGTGTATTTTGCCACTTGCGGCAGTCATTCCGACAAGGACACACTTAAGTATGTGCGGCGTTTAACTGCTACAATTACATGTCTAACATCACTGCTGAATGCGACATGATATGTTACGTATACGCCCAGGTATACATTAATGTAAATATTGTGGTAAGCATTACCACTTATGTAACGCATGCAGGCTGTACAAGTTTTTGTATGAATAAGAATTTGACAAGCTAAGACTATACTTTATGATTCCATTCATATTTATTTTTATAGTGTGCAGAGATAAGGTATATTTCTACATTAGGAAGCTTCAATAATTATTTCAAAAAATTGTAAAAGTTTGGAATTTTTAAATGTGTGTAAAGTAATCATCTTGCAAAGAAGGGAGTTGGGAGTTTTTCCAAGTTCTTTATATGAGAAACTAATATAAAAACAGCGTCTTGTCAAAGTCAAGCATCAAATAAAAACAAAGAACGAAGGTAAGTTGTAAGAGTTTGAAAAAAAATTAAGTTTCTTAAATGCCCTAATATGAATGTATGTATGTACCAATTGGCTATGGAGATGTACATATATGCTAATTGCTGAAATCATTGATATCCAAATGTGGATACAATGAAAAGTAAATATTTGAAAAGTCATACAAAATATTAGCTTAAAATTTTGCTATTACAGCTAAGGAAATAAAGAATAAAAGTTGGTATGCATGATATATATCATATATACTTTATGTACGTCTATTTAACCCGAAGGAGCATAATTTATTTTAATTTAATTTGTTTTAAACTATACGAGGTTCTAGTTGACCACTTCTGAGTCTTTCTAGGAGACTTTGGAAATATCAATCCCTTAAAACGAAGCTACATATGTACATACACATCTGCATCACCCCGATTTTGCATTTCCACTGGCACCTTACAGCCAGGAATTCTGTTTTGTCGAATTGTTCCCGATGCGTAAATTCCTTGAGTGCGCAAATAAGCCAATAATTGGAAACTGGTGTAGTTGTTGTCGAAAAAAATACAATGAAAATGTGGCACTGTAGTTGTATGTATGAAAGATATTGCCATCACCAATATTGTTGGGATCGGATATTTCACATTCCAGGTCTTCTTCTATAGAATCTTCACTATCTGATCCCAAATTAAGTCGGATCGCCGAAATTTTGACATTTGGGTCAGCGATGAAAATTGAAAATTGAATTATTACTTTTACAATAGTCACTTGAAAATATAAAATTATCCTTGAAATTACTTTTTCGATGCACTCTTACTCAAGTCAAAACGTAAATGACTGCAAAGCTCACACACAAGGGGGTACTGAGCTAAAAGATAACGGATAAATCAAAGCAACAAATGACGTGATGTAATATTTATAACTGTATGTTCATACATGAAAATTTTACAAAAGTAGCGGTTGGTTGCTGGAGCGACCGCCAGGCGTTTAAAGGTTAAAAAGCTCATGAATAGAGATTTCGAAGCAAACAATTTTCCACACAATAATTCCCGCATTAGGATCCATTGTTATTGATGATGCCTGCCGCTATAATGTGGTCAGATAGATAGGCTCTCTAAATCTTATTCAGTAGCTTAATATTTTCAAACAAAAATTACTAACATACTTTTGTTCTAACCAAATTTTTGGCGGGCAGAATATTTCTATGGAAGGACATTTTTTAGTATTATACTTATCTACATTTGTATAATATTTTCAACTTATAACTCTTTGCCACTTAATAAATATTTAGCAGTGGTAGACATTGAACATGTGAAAGATTCTAGCACAGAATAAGTGATTAGAAAAAATTCACACATGAAAAATATTTGGTCGTGAGAAGTTTGATCTCCATATCTCAATTAAAAAGATTTTGGCAGATGCCTCTTTACGACGTGAAATGTTTTCCTGACGAAATTAACAATGAAAAAATATAGCAACGGGTTTGCTTAAAGTATTGTGTTCCCAATGAAAACGAAATAATTTTTGAAAAATGTTGCAGAAGTATTGTGAGGAATCTGCTTTATCAAACGAATGAAATTAGATGAGTTTAAAACCGACTGATTGTCTGTCTGTCCATTCGTATGAAACCCTTGTATAGCCTTTTACATATATATAGTTTATATATACCCACATAGGCAATAGATTACTACGAGAATAGTTTATAAATATACTAGGACTAAATTAAATGCTGTTGAGGGTTAGATTGATCATTGGTTTTTTCTAATCTCGTCTCGGCATAAGGAAGCAAGTTGATTAGATTCATAATAATAAAAAGAGAATGAAAATAAGTTACAACAGCTTTTTATGCCAACCATCATGGGCTGAATAACTGCAGAAAAAGAGTCGAGGTAAAAAGCGGACTCTAAAATATCTGCAGTTAACGAATCAGCTCAAAAGTAAAATAGACTTGCAGGTGAGAATTATAATTCATATAACTTTAACCAGCTCAGCTTTCACTATACTCATTTCACATTTTTATTGCTTTACTTTGTTTTATAAAACTTATTTAAATAAGAATTTCAAACTTTTGGCTTAGCAAGAGCAAAGTACATCAGCACTCTAGTGCCTCATTTTACTTCATTACACTTAGCAATTTCAAGCACGTCCATTTGATTACTCTAAAGTGAAGAAGCAGCGTCTAGTGGCCAGTTGAGTGGCTCCACCCGAACATTTTAGCAGCTTCCCGTGGGTTGATTAAGTGTGTCTTCTCATCGAAGGCAAACTTATCTTGAGGAAAAGTTTAATGCCGCCAACGTTTGCGGTGCGATATAAATGCATACAGGCATTTAAAATAAACTCAGTTTAACCAACAATTAACACAAAATAATGACAAAGTTATGCTTTCGTGAACTAAACCTAATACTTGTGTAAGAATTATTGGAAAATTTAAACGATATCGCTTTGAATTAACTTATGGATTGTAGTTACCGCTGAGTTATCGCCCGTTGGCATCAGTGCATTATTTACACCCCTATGCAAACATATATTGAGCAAAGGCATATGATGGGCATGCAAATATATTGATAAACGGAGCTCTGCAACTCAGGCGATTTCATCTGTACTAATGAGTTCGTACTTATTTGCTCAATAAGTACATTTTAATTATGCAGTTATATGGTAGCTCGTTTGGAAAGCTATAGAAAGTAATTAAATTGATTGTACGAGAATGCTTATCATCCTAAACATAAATACCTTTATATGTGTGCACGCCTTTGCAAAGGTAAATTGTAATATGATATTTAATCTTCGTTACACATACATAAAGAGTCATACATTGCATATTGTTCAAGCAATATGAGTATTTAATTGTTGTCCAATTATCTTGAATAGCATCTTATGTGGGCAGGCCGTGAAGTTATTGTCATGTAAGTGTGTGGTGCTGCACTCTAATAGGTTTACTGAGCATATCTCTTAAGTTACTAAAACTACAGGAAATAGATTCACCCAGAACAAATCTGTTACCGACAGTGGACGTGGATGAAATTGAACGATAACCCCTTGAACGATAACCGTTAGGTTGTTTTACAAACTACCTAAAACACCATATAGCCCTACCTTATTTGTTGAAAAGGTTCTTGTTATACCTACAGCTCTTTGTATATAAACTTTTTTACTCTCCATATGCTATAGAATGTGGACTAGTTTTATTTGTAGGGTTCTTCTAAATCTAATCGAGAGAGATATAAGGTGTTACATATAAAAATTCTGTTACATCCCTATTTAGGTGAAATTTTCTACCTCAGCTTCTTCTCGATTAGTTTACAGCAAATTTCGTTCGTGATATTTGCGTTACGCACTCGTGATATATTTTGAGAATGAGTTAAATCGATATGTAATACAACCACGCCTACTTCCCACATTATACCGATTTATTTCTATCAGATATTTACATGTTGATAATTAAATATTAATGAAGATATTAAACAAAAATTTAGCGCCAATAATGACCTTGATATATAGCTATTATTGCCTAAATACTCGTATGATAGAAATATGACCCAAAAAATGTTGGCCAATGCCTGAGCTAATACTGAATAAAAACAAGTAAGGAAGGGCTAAGTTCGGGTGCCACCGAACATTTTATACTCTCGCATGATAAAGTGATAATCGAGATTTCATTATCCGTCATTTACATATTTTTTTATTTTGCTGTAAAATTAATTAGAATTAAATTCTGAGAGATTTACCGATATTTTCGGTGAAAAATTAGGTTAGGTTATGTTAGGCTCTGAGTTCTTCGTGTTCGATATCAGGGACCTTGAAAAGTTATAGTCCGATCACGACAATTTTTCCACAAGGGATACCTCAGCTCAAATACCGTATTTGTGTAAAGTTTTATTCCGCTATCATCATTGGTTCCTAATGTATATATTATACAGAGAAGGCATCAGATGGAATTCAAAATAGCGTTATATTGGAAGAAGGCGTGGTTGTGAACCGATTTCGCCCATATTTCGTACATGTCATCAGGATGTTAAGAAAATGTTATATCGGTTGAGTAGTTCCTGAGATATGGTTTTTGGTCCATAAGTGGGCGACGCCACGCCCATTTTCAATTTTTAAAAAAAGCCTGGGTACGGCTTTCTTCTGCCATTCCTTCCGTAAAATTTTGTGTTTCTGACGTTTTTTGTTAGTCGGTTAACGCACTTTTAGTGATTTTCAACATAACCTTTGTATGGGAGGTGGGCGTGGTTATTATCCGATTTCTTCCATTTTTGAATTGCATATGGAAATGCCGAAGAAACGACTTCGTGTTCGATATCAGGCACCTTGAAAAGTTATAGTCCGATCACGACAATTTTTCCACAAGGGATACCTAAGCTCAAATACCATATTTGTGTAAAGTTTTATTCCGCTATCATCATTGGTTCCTAATGTATATATTATACAGAGCAGGCATCAGATGGAATTCAAAATAGCGTTATATTGGAAGAAGGCGTGGTTTTGAACCGATTTCACCCATATTTCGTACATGTCATCAGGGTGTTAAGAAAATATTATGTACCGAATTTCATTGAAATCGGTGGAGTAGTTCCTGAGATATGGTTTTTGGTCCATAAGTGGGCGACGCCACGCCCATTTTCAATTTTTTAAAAAAGCCTGGGTGCAGCTTCCTTCTGCCATTTCTTCCGTAAAATTTAGTGTTTCTGACGTTTTTTGTTAGTCGGTTAACGCACTTTTAGTGATTTTCAACATAACCTTTGTATGGGAGGTGGGCGTGGTTATTATCCGATTTCTTCCATTTTTGAACTGTATATGGAAATGCCTGAAGGAAACGACTCTGTAGAGTTTGGTTGACATAGCTATAGTAGTTTCCGAGATATGTACAAAAAACTTAGTAGGGGGCGGGGCCACGCCCACTTTTCCAAAAAAATTACTTCCAAATATGCCCCTCCCTAATGCGATTCTTTGTGCCAAATTTCACTTTAATATCTTTATTTATGGCTTAGTTATGACACTTTATAGGTTTTCGGTTTCCGCCATTTTGTGGGCGTGGCAGTGGGCCGATTTTGCCCATCTTCGAACTTAACCTTTTTATGGAGCCAAGAAATACGTGTATCAAGTTTCATCATGATATCTCAATTTTTACTCAAGTTACAGCTTGCACGGACGGACGGACAGACGGACGGACGGGCAGACAGAGATCCGGATTTCTGACTCCTTTAGTTTTAGGACTTACAAACAACCGTTATGTGAACAGAACTATAATACTCTCTTTAGCAACTTTGTTGCGAGAGTATAAAAATTTTCTTGACGTTATGGCAGTTGGCTGCAAAACTATTAAAATCTATTGCACCACCACGACCTTATATAAGGATTTTCCCATTGACTTTAATTATCTGAATGAAATTGGTATAAATATTGGTAAGTGATTTATTACTTTATATTTATTTCTATCAGAGAGCTTTATAAAACTAAATCAACACTTCTGATTGTTGTTAAAGATTACTGGCAGGTGATTTGAAAATGAACGTTATTAGATATTTAGACTAAAATTTAGATATTCCACTAAAATTGCATTAATATCGGGTTGATAAAACTAAATCGTAAATTGCTATTTTATTGTTATTTTTTGTAAATTATCATATCGAAAGAACAATATTCAAAATAATGAGAATAAAAGTCTCTGCTGTTATTACATTATAATGGAAAGAGAAACTAAGCTAAGAAATACGGCAAATTTATATGAAAAGATAATTAGGAGCGGTTAGGAGGGAAATAAAGTTGACGATTATGTTTTTAATAGTTAGAAGTTTTTTAACATTCAGCCGTACTTGAAATATTATAACACTTCTAAAAAACCTGCAATTCTAGAATATATCAAGCTGAGCATTTTGAAAATATTGACTGAAGAAATTAGAAATAATAATAATAGACTGATCGTGCGAACCACCGGAAGCTCCCTTCTTTCGAATCTACGAGTACAATAACAATTAGCGGCAGAAAATGTTTTTCAAGGAATATCAAATAAGAATGCTGCCGAGTAATAAGCCGGTCCCGCTCCAGTTACTTAGATTCGACCGTTGCGAGTATTTTCAGTCATTCAAAATAGCTGCTACCACAGAACCATTTCTGCTTTAAAATTTAGATTTCTAAATTTATCTATGTTATTTACTCACTTTACTCTTTAAAAATTTACTACTAAAATTAATACTATGATTGAATGATATTTTGTGTCTTTGAGCAAAGCAAAGCAAAGTAAGCTCACGTAGATCCGCTTACGCGGCTTAAGTCTTCACTACACTTATGTGGCAGAGAAAAAAATTAAATTATCACTCGTAATGGGATTAACACCTTCCTGCGCACACAATTACAAGTAGGTAAGAGATAAAATTCCCGACAATATGAGGAGTTTTGCCGCACACTATGCAAGAAAAAAATTAAATTAATGTGATGATGGGAAAAAATCAGCAGCGTTGGCGAAACTCTGTAGTTAGTGGAGTTACATAGTGTTGCAAATTCAAAAAGCCACACGCACACAGAGCGACACCAACAAGCAGAAACGCAATGCATGCAGGTATGTAGATAGCGCCAATGCTCACCAAAGTGTATGTAGCCTGCATCGAAACTAGTTAAAAAAGAATTGTAGTCTGAACCAATTATCTCGATAATTCTCCATCTGTACAAACAAAACAAAATAATGCTTTCTATTAGAAAATAATCAGCCTTCTTGCAAACTTCATCTGTATAAATCGATCCCATGTATTTTTACTTTATTTTTATTTTCACGTGAACGAAAACTGCATGTCACATTTATTACATTTTTTAGAAAAAACTTTCATTTATAAAGCGAATTATCGATTTAAATGATGACCTCACGCTATTGACCTATTGCTACTGGAAATCATACTCGTATACTTGCATTTTGTTAATGTTCATAGACTTTGGTTCATATAAAAAGTTGTCAAAATAAAGCAAATTGTTAATAAAGTATGCTTACATTTTATTGATAATAGACAATAAAAATCATGGATTTTTTTGAAGAGTTTGTTCGCGTGAAATTTAGAGTGAAGCTGAAAATATGTATACGGTTTTTTAGTTTTCAACTATTAAGTAATAGGCTATTTCATCGTAATCTAAAACGGAATGTAAAAAATATCGGAATAATAATGTGATTGGGGCACATGGAAAAAGAGGTTCAAATCTGAAGGAAAAGTTTATGCTGTCCTCCTAGGAAATATATATAATTATAAAAATATATGTATATTTTGGTCAAATTTCGCAATTGTCGAGGGTCGAGCTGTATGGCATGTAGCCCCGTCCTGTTGAAACCAGAAGTTATCCATGTCATTTTCGCGAATAATGGGTATCACAAAATCCGTTATCATGGCTCGATAACGCTCACCATTGAATGTAGTCGTGGCTCCATCATCGTCTACTAAAAAATACGGTCCGATGATCATATTCGCGCAAACACCGCACCAAAACTGTTACTTTTTTGGTCGTAAAGAGGCTGTTCTTCAATTAATTGAGGATTTTTTCGGTGGCATAAAATCGGCAATTTTGCTTGTTTACGCCTCCATTCAACGAGAAATGTGCCTCGTCTGACATGATGAGTTTTCGCCAAAAGTCAAGTTTGTTTTCAGCCATTTCGATGGCCCATTTGCCAAAATTAAGGCGTCGCGGATAATCAGCTGGGTTTAGTTTTTGTGCCATTTGAATTTTATATGGAAACATCTTCAAATCTTTATGAATTATGCGTCGGAGAGTGGTGCGAGAGATGTCTAATTCCTGAGAGCGGCGATAACTCGATGTCGATGGAGTCTCCTCAATACTGGCTCGTACAGCTTCGATATTTTCATCAGAACGTCTTGTGCGTTGTCTGGATGCATGACTGGCATTACTGAGATTACCGGTGTTCACAAATTTTGCGTATAAAGACTAGAACTATCTTATCCAAAGTGGAACCGGACAAAATTGGACTGCGAAATAATACGCAGGTTGATAATTGTCACCCGCAAAATTTTTCTGTAAAAGTAAACATTGCCTAGATATTAAGTTAGAACTAGTTAGGTTAGAACGACTACTACCGTTAAAAGAGCTGGTTGCTTGCTACCTCTGAACTACTTATATTTTCTACAAAATATGTACACTTTTGGCATGTGCATGTGAATAGTTAGCAAATATTTACTCATACATACGCTTATAAGCTCACACGCTAACCTTATAGAAAGGCGACAAGGCTGAGGCTGCAGCCGAGGTGACATGACAGTCACATCCTAATTGAAATAACACTCTTTTTGCGCCACAACGCTGTGAATGCCTGCCTGCAGTTGCCTGCCAGCGAAGACGGAGCGTATCGGCATTGCGCCAGCTGCTCAGTTATGCTGATATACAGATGATTACATATACATCCATGCATAAATACCACCTTCGTGTGGTGAACTCATTATGCGAGCATACAAAATAATTATTTTCAATCTCAAGTACGGTGTTGCCATGTAATGCAACGCTGCTGTCGTTAAAAAGTGAAATTAATGACTCAAAGGATGACTGGCAAGTGCCGAGCAGAGGTTCGGCTGCTGGCGGTAGGTGCGGCAACTTAAAGCAAACTTAAATTATGATTGGATTTTGAGGCGGAAATGTTGTTGTTGTCTAAATCAGTGTCTTCATTTTTATATGAAGTGATTAAGTCAACTAAATAAATATCTTTTTTTTACATTTTTTCAAAATTCGTTTCGTTTGTTGGTTAACTAGTGTATCGAAATTCAGGAAACTAGTATTTGACCCTTCCCTTGCACAGCTTTACAGTTTTAGGAGTTTTCAAGTGAAAACCTCAACCAACCATTAAATGGATTTTGTTGTGCAGACAAAAATTATTAGGGTTCTAAACATTTTGATTATCTCATGCTTTAAGGCACTTAACGTAATTACTGCACGCAAAAAGCACAGCAAAAGGCAAGTGTAACAACAATAATAACAGCAAGTGTATAAATATATTTAACCGCAAACGAAAACACTAAAGTCACCATTGCCAGACAATTAAGGCACCCACAATACAATAACAACAATCGCATAAACACAGTATACGTTAGAAACAATAAAAACAACAAAAATATAGAGAATTCAGCACAAGATGAGGCCTGATGAGATAGATGGCTCTACCGCTATCTACTTACAAGTGCAGGAAGTTGTTTGCTGATGACATATACATATTATATATATATACATATATATATGTGTATTTGTGTAAGTGCTTTCTTTCTATTTTTGTTGTACAGAGATAGAACTTTTACTCTGTGGTCGTCGCAGTTGCGGCTAATGATGCTTATGTCCAGAACAAAATAATTAGTTACAAGTGAGATGGCCGCAAAGCACCAACAAACTAGACAACCATGAAAACGCAAACAAAAGAAACAACAAAATAAAAGCAAAAATATAAAAATAGCAGATAAAAGTATAAACAAAATGGGAGGAAATACTGTAAATTTAATGCAACGGCGCAAAGCTTAGGTGAGTGAATACCAGTTAGAGTTTCTGCTTTGCGGCACAACAGTTAAAGGCTGGAAAAGGAAAGTTCCGGTATGAAAATTTTTCGAAAACCTAAAAATTGTCAAGGCTGTTTAGCAATCGACTTTTGGTTAACCATTTTGGTGTAGGGTAAGGCCAATTATCGTATACTATAATATATAATTTAATTACTCGCCCTGAGCGAGAGTGTAAAAGGTTCATTGATAAATTGTTGTAATGATAAGCATTTTAAAGCGGTGTTCACCTAAAAGGAATACGAGTTCGTAACCATGTAGCGTTCAGAATCTCATAAAATTATGCACAAGATATACGTATCTAATCCTGCCATAAGTTCTGTTACCAGTTCAGAACGTTATAAAAATGAAACTAAAACACGTTTTTTAATAAAAATAATTTTATTTAATAACGTATATATTCCTGTACATATGTATGTTAAATGAGCGCTGTAGAATTTTTTTTTTAAATGGTCACCCTTTGCTTACACAGAATGCTTGCTAAAGAGATAAATAGTATGTAACTCATTTACATCCTAGGACATTGACTCGGCATTTCACAAATCTTGGTACAAACATAAGCTTTCATTACAATTTTCGCTCTAAAGTTTTATACTATTATATATTTGACAAAGTAATATAAAATTTAAAACATACTTATGTTGCATTTCAAAACAAAAATATCGTAGGCGGATGCAACTCGCCGGAAACGAAAGTTAAATTTACAAACACTAAGAAAAACTTATTTGCGAGAGATCTGAGGCCGGGAAAAAAAAAACGGAGAGCCGAGATTAAATATGAACGGTAAAGAAAAATGTTAAAACTTTTATATACAGACTTTTTTTTTACAAATCCTCAAAATTTATTTGGGAAATTCAATTAACCAAATTTTTGAATTCTAGTATTCTAGTTTTATTCACCTAACAGATAGAGGGTTATATACATATGTACATTTAAACGATCAGGATGACAAGAAATGTTGATATCCGTCTGTCCGTCCATCCCTGAGCCTGTGCAAGCTGCAACTTGAGTAAAAATTAAGATATCTCGATGAACCTTGTTATGGGGGTTCCTTGGTATACAACAAAATTTTAGTTCGTAGATGGGATCCGACACTGTCACGTCCACAAATCGTCATTAATCGCCAGAAACGATATTTCTACATATGATTCAAGCAGCTCACGACTTCCGGTCTTTGACCAAGTATCCTCTGCGTAGCCTAAGAACATCCGTTTGAAGACGATCAAAAGTAAGAACGCGAAACAGCCCCTCCGCAGGGTTGTGCGCAGGGTTTGGTATCCGCCACGTAAAAAAACGCACCCAATGAAAAAGAACAACAAGCCTCGTATGAGTGACCCCCCTTTTGATGACGACTATGGAGAACGAATTAAGGACTATGATTTGAGGGCATGCACCTGAAATGTCCGGTCCTTTAATGGGGAAGGTGCCGCTGCCCAGCTGGTTGATGTCCTCGTTAGAGTGAAGGCTGGCATTACCGCCGTCCAAGAAACACGACGGTCGGAATAAGGACTGAGATGAGTAGGGCCTTGTAGCATTTACAACAGTGCCCATATAAAGAAGCGAAAATTTAGTGTGCGATTCGTGGTGGGAGAAAGCATACTTAAATTTTGGAAGGAACACTTCTTCAGCCTGCTGAATAACAGTGAACGTACAACGCCAGGAGAAGGCGAACCCGATTCTCCAATCGATGACGATGGAGCAGACGTTCCATTGCCCGACTATAAAGAAGTTCGAATAGCAATTACCTGCCCAAAGTGCAACAAAGCAGCGGGGGCCGATGGATTGCCGGCCGAGCTATTCACACACGGCGGCGAAGCTGTGGAAACTAACGTTGAGCAACACCAAAAGCTCTGTCAGGATCGGGAAGGACCTCTCCGAGTCGTTCGATACCAAATGAGGTTTCGGATAAAGCCATTCCCTATCGTGCGACTTCTTCAACCTACTTCTGGAGAAAATAGTTCGAGCTGCAGAACTGAATAGAGAAGGTACTATCTTCTATAAGAGTGTACAGCTGCTGGCGTATGTCGATGATATTGATGTCATCGTCCTTAACACTCGCGCCGTTAGTTTTGCTTTCACTGGACAAGGAAGCAAAACAAATGGGTCTGGCAGTGAACGAGGGCAAGACGAAATATCTCCTGTCATCAAGCAAACAGTCGTCGCACTCGCGACTTGGCTCTCACGTCACTGTTGACAGTCATAACTTTGAAGTTATAGATACTTTCGTCTAACTTGGAACCAGCGTAAACACCACCAACAATGTCAGTCTAGAAATCCAACGCAGGATAACTCTTGCCAACAGGTGCTTCTTCGGACTGAGTAGGCAATTGAGAAACAAAGTCCTCTCTCGACAAACAAAAACGAAACTCTATAAGTCACTCATAATTCCCGTCCTTTTATATGGTGCAGAGGCTTGGACGATGTCAACAACGGATGAGTCAACGTTTCGAGTTTTCGAAAGAAAAGTTCTGCGAAAGATTTATGGTTCTTTGCGCGTTGGCCACGGCGATTATCGCATTCAATAGAACGATGAGCTGTATGAGATATATGACGACATTGACATAGTTCAGCGAATTAAAAGACAGCGGCTTCGCTCCCGCGACAGTCGGGTCTACGTAACCGGAGCGGACCCAGATTTTTATCCGGCCAAGGACTCTCAACTCGGCAGAATTCTGCCGCTACAACAACAACAATAGCGGCTACGCTGGAGCAGGTCATGTTGTCCGAATGGACGAAAACACTCCAGCTCTGAAGGTATTCGACTCTATTGGAAGGACCAGGTGGAGAAGGACCTGACTTCGCTTCGAATATCCAATTTACGCCACGTAGCGAAAAGAAAAAACGACTGGTGCGCTGTTGTTAACTCGGCTATAATCGCGTAAGCGGTGTCTACGCCACCAATCCTTCAAACCAATCCTTCCAAATATTCTACGAGGAATTATTATACCAGCTTACGCACATCGCTTAAAAACAAAGACTAGGGTCGTCTCTTGAAATTTTGGTATCATTCGTTGCCGGATTAAACAATCGTAATTTGGAAGTAAACCTGAAGAAACAAGTAAAAACTCTTCCTGAAAATGTAAGTTGAACAGTTCTGAATCTCTTTTGAACTAATTTGAAACTGGTATAATTCAAACCATCGCCAATTTGCAGAACATCAACAAATTAAAATACCAATTGCTTCAATGAAAAAAGACATTTGGCTGAATAGTTGGATCAAACTAGTCGTTAAGTAGATTTTAAAGAGACTATTTGAGTGTAAGATACTTCCGCATACTCGTAAGTGTAGTGCTTTTAACTTTTGTATCATACTCGTAAAATCGTAAAACCATTTCAACCACTTTTCCGATAACAGAATAAAACTTTGTATATTTATCAAATTAAATACAGATAACCACAATTTCATTAAAATCATTTAGAAATTCTCAACTTAAAATTTTTATTATTAATTCAGTACATTAAAGAATCTAATAGCAAATGCAACTGTATAAAGGTCAAATCCAAACAGCGCATTAACTCGCTTCATTGCACCCAATTTATGTACATATGTATGTGCGCACAGATATGCTAGTATGAATGGGTGGGTGCGCCGATCCACTGCTGGCCGTTAACTACTTTAATTTGTTGAGTAATTTAATTAATATTAAGTGCTATCTATGCGCGTGATTTTTGTGGCTTTCGAACAATTAACTATTTGAATCAATTATAAAGAACACTGAGGAAGGGCTAGACCTAAAAAATGTGAGGACTGTTTTTTGGTGTTTATCGATATCTCTGTAAAACTGTGTAAAATAAAAATGTGAACTCCGATGGTAATATCAATTACTAGACTCTTACAGGAACGAACTGTGCATATTTTGTTTGAATAGGATTTCGGAAATACGGACAAGGGCAATCTGTCTGATTAAAAATATGGTGTAACTCCAAGTTTGCAAGTCTCCTCAATACATTGATCGTTTCAAGACTTGTATAATCTGTTTTACCTAAACCAATTTAGAAGTTAAATTTTTAAATATTCTTGGAAATGTTGGGTTTCTTGGTACCTTGAAAGAATTAACGATTGTTGAAGACCCTTATAACAGCTTTCGTAAGTTGTTAAAAATGCTCATTTTGAAAAAAAATTATCTGAAAATTGTAATTCTTTTGATACTAAAATTTCAAGAAACGACCGCGTAGCCTTTGTTTTTAGACGATGTGCGTAGGCTTGTTTTTGCTCCACGAAGATTAAATTACTAGATGGTTAGAACTAAAAAAAAACTGATAAGGAAGCTCTAAGCTCGGGTGTAACCGAAAATTCTTGCAACTTTCAAGTATAAAAGCCAGGGAAATTAGAGTGCAAGACTTCAACAGGAAGATCGGATGGAGGATCAGAGTCCCAGCAACTTTATCGACCCGGGTTTATCTATTTTGTCAATACCACGTACAATTAACATAGCACATACTAATAAAATATTCCCTTGGTTTGATTAAGGTACCTCACATACCATCTGCAATCATTTGGAGCAGAGTCAACCGGATGTTCGAAAAACCTAATTCAAGAAATAGGAGCTAAGTCAAGTTTTCGCCTAATTTTAATCATTTTAGACACAAATATTCACTGTTATGAGTGAAACGTGATCTCTCATTTTCATTGATATAATTCCAATATTGGCTGATATATGCGATATAGAGTCACCAGGAAGTTCGAAAATCTTTATCTTAGGTATATGAGAGTTTCGAACGCGAAAATAAAGCTTTAAGATAAAAATCTGAAAATTAGCACACACATTATTTGACATTACTAAATTTAATTTTGATATCACATTTCCTGTAAACCATTTTTTTAAATGTTATTTGATGTTCCTTATATCCGCAGCAACGTAGGATGGTCAATTCTGAGAGCTACACCACCATTTCTTTGCCTGAAGTCTTCGGAGAAATTCGAAAAACGAACAAGAAAAGACGAATCATTGTGCACCATCGGCTCAAACCAGCACCTTTTTGGCCGGCCAAAACGTCGAATTGATGGGTCATCCGCCGTATCGCCCTGACTTGGCACCCAATGACTTCTTTTTATTCCCACACATCAAGAAAATAATGCGTGGCCAACGATTTTCGTCGCCAGAAGATGCTGTTGAAGCATTCAAAAACCATGTTTTGGAGGTGTCTCAATCGTTTTGAAAAACAATAAAACCATTTTCGTTGATAAATATTCCTATTTTCATTATTAGGCCAGAAATATATAAAGCAGCCCTCGTATTATATATAATTTTTTCGTACAACCAAGCATTTTACAACGTCTGTTATTTTTTGACGCTGTAAAATGTGGAACGTGCATTAGAGTATCCTTACGCACTTCCTCTAAGGGATGAATTTGAACCACTCTTTTGCGTTTCCGTGTTAGATTTGTAGTGTTTTCTGTATTTTGAAAATTTTAACCGTTAAATTAGATTGCAATAAGAGAGATTTGCGCTCCTAAAAAGTGCAGAACGCGCCATTTAGGGGTATAGTGTCGAGATTGAAAAGCTTCCATTCGCGATGGCCGTTCCCGGCGGCGTGGAGTCTTAATGTCCAGTTGTAAATTACACGAAGTTTGAAGCCAAGTTTACCACTTTGTTATCGTACCATCTGGTAAATATAACTTTTCCATTATGGCCTATGCTTTGAACAACTGAACCTCGACCTCATTTGGACAATACATTATTGTCGGGCAAGAGAGGATTTGCAAAGCGATTGGAATAAACCGACAATTTATGTCTTTTTTCTTCTTTATGAATATTCTTTGCTAATTCAAATACAATCGCAAAACCGCTTCAAACTGTCTTGATTAGATTTTCATCTAGAGGTGTAGTCGAATCTCGGTAATCAATAAAATCGCACGGCATGCCACTTTGTCCACACAAAAAGTATACTTTGATTCCCCAAGGACATGGTTTTCCTCTTACATATTGCTTTGCAATGAATTTACTTGTGAATGAGATTCCTCTAATGGTAATTCATCCAGTCGACAGCGATTATGCTCAATGATTGACGCACTTAGAATAACAGATCTTTGCAGCCACTAGAGCGAGCAGAAATGTCGGTTACAGGCAGCTGGTTTCTCAAGAAGAAGAATCGATTAGCCGTCATATTATTTGCAAAAACAGGCATGTTCCAACAACTGTCGTACTGCATTCGAACACGTGGAAGCTTCAAGCAACTCATAATAATATGTTAAGCCATAAGTACAGAAATTTCATCGGTGGTGCATGGTTTAAAATTTAAAATCTCCTATAAATTGAAACAGAACATTATTAAAGGCATTAGCAAATAAAACGAAAACATCAAAGCTTTCTGAATAGCATATAAATTTTTACTATATAAAAACACGTAAAAACTTGGTGGTGGTACAAACTGCATTTTATCTGATTTAAAAGATCGCGGCACTCTAGATTTGAACTTTATGTCCTTTTTTGTGCATTTAATGACGATGATCTCTTTAAGGGATATTTGATTCGCTTGCAAAATATCATTAGAATTGTGCCATTTGGTAGCCAAACCAACAAGTGCTTCCTCAGAAAATACCGGCAACTCCAGTTCTTCGACATCTTCAATATATTCATTAGTTTCCACTGCGTCTGAATTAATTCTAAATGCATTGTCATCGTGGGTTATTACAACATCTTCAATAACAGTATGCAGTATTTGCTCTTCGCTAATGTTACGGCAAATAGTCATTTTTGAACAAATAACCTAAAACGCAAAAAATATTAAAGCGACCGCTCACAAATGAAACAAATATTCGTTGAGTAATCTAGTAAGCTATTTTTTGCATCTTGAGATATAGCTCGCTTATTTTTATCACATTTTTTTAAAGAATTAATAAATATAGAATCAGGAATACTTATAATTTTTTTCAGGAAATTCACTTTTAAGAAACCCTTTATAAACACAACATTTGTAACAAGAACATTCCTTTATGTAATCAAGCCGTGCACTGTGGGTTTTGCATGTAAATTGTTTTAATTAACATCAACGTGAAGCCGATAAAGCGCTTAACTTTAAAGTGATATCCTGCATAAATATTTGTAAACATAAATTTAATAAAATGCAGTTAAGTTTTGAAATTGTTGAAATCCTTTATAAGGGGCATCGCGTTTGAGAGGGTTAAGAGAAGTATTGACCCGATTCAACTTATTTTCAATACTCAGATATATCATTGCCAGGAAATTATTTGTCCCTGAACTTCAATTATATTATATATCTCACACACTGACCGCTATTTATGGTAAAAAGTCAACTATGCTCACTGGGGTCCAAACACTCGTTACCTGGGGCTTGATCAGTTTTCACTGGATCCGGACAATTTTTTGTCATAAGGTGGCATATTTTAAAAGCATTTTTGGGAAAATTTTTAACTCGTTGTATTAATATCTTCTTGAATTGTACACTGGAAAGTGAAAGGATCAGATGGAATTTAAAATTGTGTTATATCGGAAGTAGGGGCTTAAGGGATGTCGGTAGTGGTGCTTAAGGAATTTGTTCTGAGCTAATAAGCGAAAGTATTTCTATTCTCTTTAAAATTGGTAATTGTCTAAATATTTTACTCAAATATTATTAATGCAAAACAACTATTGCGTGGCGATTGATACGAGGAGGCATACCCTTGCCATAGCTCATTACCAGATCCATCGACGTCGACTCAAAAAACTTCACGGACATCTGAAATAAAAATTAGATAGATTCTTGTATATTCTAAAAAAATGTTGTCAGTGCAAGTAAGATTGGTCATTATAAAAGCATAGAAGCATCGCGTCCAACAAGCCACACGTGAAAGAGATTTAGATATTAACAAACTCGAACTCAAAGCTTTACCCAAAAATTTAAGAAAATAAGTACCTGATATTTAAATTTTTAGTTTTAAGCGTTTAATGGAGAACTTTTTTAATTTTTTCATTTGTTCTTTACTGGCGTAGACACTGTTTATACGGTTATGGCTAAGTTAACAACAGTCCGCAAGTGGAAATACAAAGTGCAACCAGATTCGTTTCCACCTGATCTCCCCAACGGAGCGGAGGGCCTTCCTCAGCTTCTACCGGCGGGTACTGAATCGAAAACCTTCAAAGCTGGAGTGTTCTCTTCCATCTGGACAACATGAACTAGCCAAGCCAGCTGCTGTTTCTTGATTCGCTGAACTACATATGTCTATGTCACCATATATCTCGTACAGCTAATCGTTCCATCGACTACGTCTCTGCATCATATAGCAGGATGGGAATGATGAAGGACGTGTAGAGTTTGATCATTGCTCGTCAAGAGAGCATTTTACTTTTCAATTGCTTACTCCGTCCAATGCAGCTCCTGTTGGCAAGAGTGACTCTGCGTTGGATTTCAAACATATTCAAAAGCCTCTTATGTTAAACGAAATCTTTTTAAAAATCGGCAGACAAAATTTTACTACCTACGCTGTATTCGACAGTGGCAAACGATTTCTACGATCTCTTAGCTATCCCTACACTATTTTTCACTTTCACTAGAGCTCATATATTACACAAAACCTGTTACTACAGATTAAAATAGTTTTGTTCACTTAAAGGTGGAACGCATAATCTAAAGCTAATCGAGTTAGATATAGTGTGATATAAAAATGATCAGAATGACGAGAAAAATTGAAATCCAGAAGTCTGTCTGTTCGTCTTCCCGGCGGTGCAAGCTGCTGTACCTTGAGTTAAAATTGAGATCTCTTGATGAGTTCTGGGGGTGACCACGTCCTCTAATAAGTTTAGTGCACATATCTTCTAAACTGTTACATCTACAATTACCAAATTTGCTCAGCACAAGTGCTATAAAGCTTTTACCGATAGTGTGAAAACGAATGAAATCGGTGGACAACCCCGCTCACTCCCCATATTACGGTACTGTTAAAAACTACAAAAAGCGCAACAAATCAATAACTAATCACGACTTTAAAAATTTGAAGCAAATCATACGAGAGAGCTTTATGGAAGCAGGTGTGAAAACTGGACCAAGGGCGGGGCACGGTCAACATTTTGGTGAAATCACATAACTCGGGACCCTACTAAAAAATTTCTACTTAATTTTTCTCATATTAATTGGTCACAATTTTCAAATGGGCGAAATCGGACTTTGCCTAACTCTCTGGAATTAGGCGTAGTGTACCTAATTCCAGAGAGTTAGGCAAAGACGATTGGAAGAAGAAGAAAGAAAGGTAAAACAAAGAGAGTTATCAGCTGTTGCATCTACTTCTTCGATAGATAGCTTGGAATGTCTTGAGAATTCGGATAAGGAACAGATTTCGAACTTTTAACTTCGTACTCAGATCCCTTGCCCTGAAAAAAATTCTAAAAGATACACGAAAAGTTTCATAACTCCTAAGCTAGTAGCAGCTTTAGATTGATGCCAATTAAGCACAAGAGACTCCGTATACATTCTCCATGCGGTTATAGAAGCACTTGGTCTGGTCAGCGCTGCTTTTTCTATTAACGAATTCTCGATTCAGCGAATTCGTACTCAGGCGAGAAAATCGAGGGGAGAAGCAATAAAAACTGACTTCCAGAATAATTTGCCTGACCTAGTCATAGTCCATTGGGATGGAAATCTATTACCTGTATTGGATGTACGAAGTTCAAGAGAATTGTTACTTCATTTGACGATAGAGAACAGCTTCTTGTAGTACCAAAATTAGAGAGTTCTTCTGAAAAACATCAAGCTTAAGCCATTTCAACTGCACTATTTGACTGGGACCTCCGTCTTCAAATACTGGCCGTTTCAGTGGGGCTTGTGCTATTTTGGAGCAGACTTTAGAAAGAGAATTGCTGCTTTTTGCTTGTCGTCATCATATTTATGAGTTGGTCCTTAAGGCTGCTTTTGAAGCCAAGGTACAGCAAATTACAAATAGCCCAGATATTCCAATTTTAAAAAAGTTAAGAGATAATTGGAAAAATATTAACACCGATAACATTTGGCCATCTCCGAATTTCGTTAAAACACATATTGCTGAGACAAACATTACATCTTTGTTAACTTTTTATAAGACTGCACTGGACAAACCTTTTATTAGAGACGATTACCGCGAATTGGTTGAACTATGCGTTGTGTTCTTAGGAGGAGATACAGAGAATAAACTAAAACTCAGACCCCCCGGAGTTTTGCATCAAGCGCGATGGATGGCGAGAGCGATCTATTCTATAAAAATATGTTTACTTCAATCGCAACTGAAAATTACTTCAAAGGACAAAAATGCTCTACAAGATGTTTGCTTATTTGTCGTCACCTTGTACATTAAACCTTAGATCGAATGCACAATGGCAATTAAAGCACCTAACCAAGACTTGTGTTTTTTGAAAGCTCCAGAGGAATATGAAAAAGTAGACGCGACAAGTTCCAAGGCATCCATAAGCAAGTTTATTCATCATTTATGGAAATTGCAGATTACTCCAAACGTTATGTCCCATCGAAGGAAGAAATTATGCAAAATTTGTTTAGTAATCTTAATATTTTCTTGTTTGGTTTTTCAAAGTTTCGTGGCTTAGTTTTGCTTATATAAACTGTTTTTTCTTTCTTTCAGATATGACGCTGGGTCATTTTGTGACTCAAAGAAGCAAACAATTTCTAAATCGACTGCAGATCGACGATAGTTTTCTTCGGGTAAAAGTATCTTGTTGAGATAACAATCCTGCTTTTTTGGAAGCTAGAAGACAAATAAGTAAAAAAAAATTTTTGCCATGTAAGGGACACCCTAATGTATATATAAAGTTGTTTAGAACCCGATCCTCTAATATCTTAAGGTATTTTCGTGGCATTGATTCTAGAAAGTTGCAAGAGTATATAATGTTCAGTTGCACCCGAACTTACCCCTTTCTTTCTTTTTATTTTTAATTTGCTTTTGCTAGTTTATTGAAAACTACTTTTGAAAGTTCCGTTTCTATTGTGGCATAATAATACGATTCAAAGCAGTACAGAATTAAAAACAGCTATTGCGAATTGAAATCTCATTACGATCCGGTTGCTATCGATTGATGTATGACGTAATTTTCTTTCGGTGGTTGCCGATGGTGGTGGTTACCAAGCCGTTTAGTGGTTTTGTCAAAATTATAGTACACTTCTCTTAAATTCACTGACTGATCTATTCGCTATTTTATTATTAAAAGCATAACATGATTTAAAGAGATTATCAACGCTTTATTATAGTCTTGATCTTGCACTGTTCAGCTCGTTGTTGCTTTACCAAAAGGATTATGAAATCCTAGTAATTGATCATTGTATACAAATTTTGGATATATGCACTTTCGCTTTGGACTTATGTTTGTATGTATATGCCTTTACATATTTACACTATATGAACGCAAGTAGTGTCCACTTGGCCAGACAACGGATTGACCGCTATCTGTATGGCGAAGCGTCACCCAGCGGAGCCAGTGTCAATTTGCATATTGTCAAAAATCGATTTCCATTAACAGCATACTGGCACCCATATTTGCAAATATTTATGTATGTATTTAAATAATACTACAAATGCACTACTTATGTAAATGATTGCAGAAGGATTTATGTGGCTACTTTACTGTATGCATACCCACATCCGTATATGCACTTACTTATATACACATATGTATGTATCTAACTATATATGTATGTATATGGTACATAACGTCTCTGCACCTTACATCCAATACGTATAGTAGCAATCAATTTATGCTAATGCAACAGTGATTTCCGTCATTCTTCCGTTCGCTTTCATTGCTTTCACCAGCGATAACTCTGTGCCGGACAGCTGTCCACATGCAACAATTATACCGAATCAATAATTGCCAACATGGGAAATGGCATAGATGAGCACAGTGAAATGTGGTAAATTGAGCGCAGTCTTTGTTGCAAACTGCACCATCATACTTACATTGTGTGCGGATAGGAATTCATTTGAATAGTTTAGCTTAATAAGTTGCAATCTTTTGAAAATTTGTGTTTTTAAAAAGTTTAACGAATAAGTGATTTGTAACTTTTTAACTTTTTTTTACATATACGGAATATAATATTACGAGTGTTATCCTTCTTTCCGACTATTCTAGCTTTAAGGACGGATTAATAGAACATTACCGATTTTTCCGAGTCAATTTTTTTAATACCCAAGTAACCCATCGCATAGGCTTTAAAGGATAAATCTAGCTGGGATGAGTTTTTTCATCGAATGAAAAGGTAATCGCCGGGACTGTGACCTATTTGGAAGCAAAGAATAAATCGTACGCAACCAGTAAGAAAGGCTAAGTTAAGGTATAACCGAACTATTCATACTCCTGCTATGGAGAGTTATAACAAAAATACGCTATCTTATTTTTATTAAGATAACCCACATATTGGCCGACATACCTATGCGGTATAAAGTCACTCGGAAGCTCGCAAATCTTTATAACGGGTGATTTTTTTGAGGTTAGGATTTTCATGCATTAGTATTTGACAGATCACGTGGGATTTCAGACATGGTGTCAAAGAGAAAGATGCTCAGTATGCTTTGGACATTTCATCATGAATAGACTTACTAACGAGCAACGCTTGCAAATCATTGAATTTTATTACCAAAATCAGTGTTCCGTAATCCGCTTTTTTTATCGACAAATTTTGTTCAGCAATGAGGCTCATTTCTGGTTGAATGGCTACGTAAAATAAGCAAAATTGCCGCATTTGGGGTGAAGAGCAACCAGAAGCCGTTCAAAGAACTGCCCATGCATCCCGAAAAATGCACTGTTTGGTGTGGTTTGTACGCTGGTGGAATCATTGGACCGTATTTTTTCAAAGATGCTGTTGGACGCAACGTTACGGTGAATGGCGATCGCTATCGTTCGATGCTAACAAACTTTTTGTTGCCAAAAATGGAAGAACTGAACTTGGTTGACATGTGGTTTCAACAAGATGGCGCTACATGCCACACAGCTCGCGATTCTATGGCCATTTTGAGGGAAAACTTCGGACAACAATTCATCTCAAGAAATGGACCCGTAAGTTGGCCACCAAGATCATGCGATTTAACGCCTTTAGACTATTTTTTGTGGGGCTACGTCAAGTCTAAAGTCTACAGAAATAAGCCAGCAACTATTCCAGCTTTGGAAGACAACATTTCCGAAGAAATTCGGGCTATTCCGGCCGAAATGCTCGAAAAAGTTGCCCAAAATTGGACTTTCCGAATGGACCACCTAAGACGCAGCCGCGGTCAACATTTAAATGAAATTATCTTCAAAAAGTAAATGTCATGAACCAATCTAACGTTTCAAATAAAGAAATTTTATGCGTTTTTTTTTTTAAAAAATTATCAAGCTCTTAAAAAATCACCCTTTATTAGGTATGGGGCTACAGAAAGTATAGACTTCGCTTAACCCATTTGTAACAACACTACTATCATGAAAATATAGCCCTAAATTTCAATTATAAATCTGATACATTGACTAATATTTTCGGGAAAAGGTCAGCTATAGGTACTGGAATCCAAATATTTGTTACCTAGGGGCTTGAACAATTATTGTTGGATTTGGACAATTTGTGGCCACAGGTTGTCATACTCCAAAGGCATTAATAGAGTAAAATTTTGTCCCGCTAAACTAATTGCTTCTTGATTTGTATTCTCGAAAGTAAAGAACCAGATGGAATGGGATCTAATAGATACTCTCTTCTACTCTATTAAGAGTTCACATTTGAAGGAAAGGTTACAGATCATATTTAGTACTGCCTGAGTTAATGAGCATTACAACCTGTAAGCTACTAATCGCAAGCGAAACAATTTTCCAAAGAAACCGACAGTGTACAACAGAATTTTATTGGAGGGGAGTTTTCAACAGCATGTTTTTGGTATGTAAACCAATTAACCTATTCGAACTTAAACAATGAACCCAAGAGAATTGCTTTACAATATATTTATGTATAAGAACCAAATAACATTAGCAACGTATAATGTTGGGCAGTTTACCATAACTTATTATTTTATGCTGAGCAATATGCCCCTCGTGCAATGCAATATTCGTGTTATAAAGTAATCTATTATATTAATCAATGTTATTTATCATTGCTTTTTTCCTGCACTTATTCATCATTTTAGCACATACTAATGTCACGCAAGCTCACCCTTCAAGACAATTATTTTGTGTGACAAATAGTTGTTTGCATGCCAAATTTTACATATTAATGATACCGTCAAAGAAATAAGGTGATGACTAATAGCCTTAAGAGACAAAGAAAATATATATCAGCATTATAGTATTGCAAATGACGGTTTACTTGTAAACTATACTTAGAGTTAACTATTTACTTAAAAAATCAGTATAACAACGTCTGCCTTACTATTAAATTCTGAACCTAGCCCCAAAAAAGAACAACTAGTAGAGTGATTTCAACATTTTTGATAAAAAAAAAATATTTCTCCATGACACTAGCAATTGCATTAGCAATTTCAAATTTATTCTTCTTCTTCTTTACTGGCGTAGACACCGCTTACGCGATTATAGCCGAGTCAACAACAGCGCGCCAGTCGTTTCTTCTCTTCGCTACGTGGCGCCAATTGGATATTCCAAGCGAGGCCAGGTCCTTCTCCACTTGGTCCTTCCAACGGAGTGGAGGTCTTCCTCTTCCTCTGCTTCCCGCGGCGGGTACTGCGTCGAATACTTTCAGAGCTGGAGTGTTTTCATCCATCCGGACAACATGACCTAACCAGCGTAGCCGCTGTCTTTTAATTCGCTGAACTATGTCAATGTCGTCGTATATCTCGTACAGCTCATCGTTCCATCGAATGCGATATTCGCCGTGGCCAACGCGCAAAGGACCATAAATCTTTCGCAGAACTTTTCTCTCGAAAACTCGCAACGTCGACTCATCGGTTGTTGTCATCGTCCAAGCCTCTGCACCATATAGCAGGACGGGAATTATGAGCGACTTATAGAGTTTGGCTTTTGTTCGTCGAGAGAGGACTTTACTTTTCAATTGCCTACTCAGCACCTGTTGGCAAGAGTAATCCTGCGTTGGATTTCCAGGCTGACATTGTTGGTGGTGTTAACGCTGGTTCCTAAATAGACGAAATTATCTAGTTCAAAGTTATGACTGTCAAAAGAGACGTGGGGGCCAAGTCGCGAGTGCGACTAACTGTTTGTCTGATGTCAGGAGATATTTCGTTTTCCCCTTGTTCACTATCAGACTCAGCTCAGCTTCCTTATCCAGTCTGAAGAAAGCAGAACTTACGGCGCGGGTGTTGAGGCCAATGATTTCAATATCATCGGCATACGACAGCAGCTGTCCACTCTCATAGAAGACTCTACCTGCTCGATTAAGTTCTGCAGCTCGAATAATTTTCTCCAGCAGCAGATTGAAGAAGTCGCACGATAGGGAGTCGCCTTGTCTGAAACCTCGTTTGGTATCGAACAGCGTGGAGAGGTCCTTCCCGATCCCGACGGAGCTTTTGGTGCTGCTCAACGTCAGTTTACACAGCCGTATTAGTTTTGCGGGATACCAAATGCAGACATCGCGGCATAAAGGCAGCTCCTTTTCGTGCTGTCGAAAGCAGCTTTGAAATCGACGAAGAGGTGGTGTGTGTCGATTCTCCTTTCACGGGTCTTTTCCAAGATTTGGCGCATGGTGAATATCTGGTCGGTTGTTGGTTTTGCAGGTCTAAAACCACACTGATAAGGTCCAATCAGTTTGTTGTTGGTGGGCTTTAATCTTATCCTTCTATGCGATGTTGAGGAGGCTAATCCCACGGTAGTTGGCGCAGATTGTGGGGTCTCCTTTTTTATGGATTGGGCATAGCACACTTAAATTCCAATCGTTGGGCATACTTTCGTCCGACCATATTTTGCAAAGAAGCTGATGCATGCCCTTATCAGCTCTTCGCCGACGTGTTTGAATAGCTCGGCCGGCAATCCATCGGCCCCTGCCGCTTTGTTGTGTTTCAAATTTATTATTGTTAAGTAATTAATCATCTTCAACTCCATCATAAGTTTCCTTTGCACTCGACCATATTGAAGAAATTGTGCTTACGCAATTTTTGCGTGATATTTTTCAAAAAGAGTTAAAAGAGTTCACATCTCTTAGGCAGTCAGTATTAAAATACAAAAAAATTTCTGAAGGCTCTTTTTAAATTACTGCAGTTGGGTTAATAACACTGTACTCATGACTCCTATATTGGGTGTATGAACCAATTTTAATCATTTTAAGAACAGAGTTAACAAATATCATTAGTAGCATTACTGCAGAATCCTCCTTTTTGAACTGCGTATGAATGCCGACATCATAAAATGAACTCGCTTAGCTAATTGAGAGCTAGTAGCGCCATCTATTCTTAAGGTCGGGACTTTTTAATTGATGTGTTAAATTGTCTGCTATATTCTGTGTAGTATGTAGTGTCTATTTACATGAAAAAACTGAGCTTAAACATCTGCATTAATTGAAATGTCTCACTTTTGATAAAATATTTACGATAATCATCCTGTTATTTGATGATATACATATCTCAAATGTGTCTCTGAATTTCTCTGTTAAACCAGAAAATTAATAATATTAGGTCGCCGAATATCTCCCTTCCGTCTTTTTGTCCTTTGAATTTCGCGGCTATGTATAAAGCTCTACAGAGCTCGTATCTGACAATACGATACATTTTTGAAAGTTCTTGACATAATCTACAAAACGATGCTATGCGTGATTAGTTTGGAAATTGCGTTCAACAGTTATAGACGTGTAAACATGGAGTTCACCGGTGAATCGTCCCAAACATTGACCAAGCCGGAATTGACGGCCAGGAAGTCTGTTTAAATAGCTGTGTGTTTGGTGGGATTGGAAGGGAATCATCCATTATGAGCTGCTACCATCTACCATCTACTGTGAGCAACTGAACCGAAGCTAAGGGAGCTTGGATGGGAGGTTTTATCGCATCCACCATATATCCCGGTCAAAGCGCCAAGTGATTACCACCTGTTACTGTCCATCGCGAACGCCCTTGTTGGTGTAAAGTTGAACTCAAAAGATTCTTGTGAAAAGTGGCTGTCCGAGTTCTTCGCAAATAAGGACGGGGACTTTTACGAGGGGGCTATTATGAAATTGTTGTCTAGATGGAAACAGATTATCGAACGAAACGGCGTATATTTGAACGAAGTCTGATCACTGTAACACTTTTTATAAAGCATTGAATAAAAAGCAGAAAAAAGCCGAAGAGAGATATTTGACAGCCT